>NW_020653726.1:11093872-11184464 GCF_003589595.1 Hyposmocoma kahamanoa
GTGCAATCCTGACTTGAGTATTGAGTAGAGTTCTAGAATACGACTCTAATTATCACAAGAATGCCATATTAAAATACTCCGTTAGCGCACTCGATGGATAGCACTCCTGTTTTAATAAATGTCCTGGGCGATTACAAACACCATCACGTTTCGAGCTTCACATACCGAGGAATTGAACTTGCGGTATTGGGACGAGTGCTCGGTATGAGCCATTTATTTTCGTTAGAAACCCTACCCAAAGTTGCCGTGACAGGTGGCGGTGGCTTTTCTACAAAAATGCAATAACTTCCTTTAACTACTTCATTACAATTTTAATTAATTAAATAAGTAAGGTGGGTTTTGAAAGGTTGATCCATAAGTGTATTGTAATAAGCAAGATCAAAACAGAACAATAGTAAAAACAGTTGTTTTGGTTCAAAGAGAACCAACGATACAAAGACATTGAATTTAAATAACAGACAGAAGGAACGAATGCCTCCATGAGTCGCTGACATATCGCGAAAATGAGACTTAAAAAAAAACCGATCTCAAAAGGATTCCACGAATGAATTACGTGTATTTGCCAAATTTTATTGAAATTTAGAAGTGCGCGAAACCGGACTCATCTCCTAGTTTGCCACCCTTAGAGGTGGAATATTTTCTTCAAATTTAAATGGGACTAATACTGAAGTACCCTTTTTCTAACAAAATCATACATACAAAAAATACAGTCGAATTGTTCTCAATCCCTCATCCTTTTTTGAAGTCGGTTAAATATGAAATGTAAATTGATTCTTTCAGCTTCTCACACTAATAATGAGCGACAGAGACAACACAGACATTGCAACATATAGTTGCAAGTTATGTTTTCCTCGTTAAAGTCGACTTGTAACTCAACACGTTACTGCGCCTACCTACGTTTACCAAAAAAAAAAGCATGAACCCGACAGGTGTTCATCGTTCGTCTCGCTGCAGACTGAAAATAAAAAAAAACACATTTTGATGTAACTAAATGATATATATAATTCACTGTTAATATATAACTAGGTATAGTTAATGTTGGAAGGTACATGTACTAAAATTCTCTTGTATTGATTCTTTCTTCTTGTATTGATTGATTGATTCTCGCAATGATAGATCCTTTAATGGTTATTGTGGACTGTCGGGATAGACTTTACTACATATGTAAACATAATAATAGCAAACAGGTTACGTGATAGATGAGCAAAGTTACAGAAGGTGTCAGTGTGTGATCAAAAGTAACCGTTCGCGCTGACGGAATGTAGGTAAACAACAATACCATTTAAAGTAATCGGATGATGGAGATGCAAATATGAAATTATTATATAAAATTTCTAATTCACTGAGCGCATATAAAAAATTATTTAATGCAAATCAACTGTTACAAATTAATTATGCCTGAAATTTAATCTTGAAATGTAATTTACCTTAAAAATGTAATGTACCTTAAAAAATCCTCTAGCGTTATTACAGTTTGTAAAGGTAAAAACGAAGAATAATGTAATCCGTTTAAAAATTGTTAATGAGCGCTTTATGGTTTTACAGGTAAGACAAGGATTAACAACGAATGACAACTACTAGCTGTGCGTGCAAGTGCCACTTTGATGTAAGCAAAGATTTGGTATGTGGGCTTATACTGAAGATTTAGGGACTCGCTACACTTCGATAATTATCGGCTTCAAGCAATTCCACATCGATATGTGGAAGGACTTTGCGTACACAGAAAAAAAGAATTTCTACTAATAAGAAAGAGCAATTTCTCAAAATATTTGCTAATTCTGAAAAAATATTTATTAAAAGTAATAAAACATTGAGTTCTTAGGTTTTCGCGATTGTTACACATAGGAAATGAAACTATTGTTCCGGATTTAAATCGTGTATATTTGTTTTTTCAAACAAACCGACGTTTCGGGCCCTTTACAGGTCCCATGGTCACGGTTGACTGAGGTGGTACAGTCTTCAAAAAGTTATGTCTAATATTGATGCAAACCACCCTATTTTTTCACTATAGTTACAATAGTTATTAATTAAATACCTTATTTTTAATTTTACAAAGAAAACATTCCAATTTACGCTATATTAAGTTTTACAAATTATTTTATTGAATGAATTTTTATTAAGTTCAATTTATTAATAATTATTAATAGAAATTAGAATAAACTAAAACATATTAATTAGTACTGCAGTCTTATGTCTGTTTGGGATTTTTCATTAGAGGAAATACTGGATCCCAAACTGGTGGTACGGAGAAACCATCTTCCCTGTTGAAATTAGGATGTTTTTTAATTCCAATGGCCTCTCGCAGCATCCTGGGTAGATAACGGACTTCTTTTGCAAGGACCTGGGGTTTGTCAAATTTCATTGAATGTGTAGGTTTATCCACGACATGCTCGCAGACTGCATACTTGTTTACGCGACGGTGTTTGACATCAGCTATATGTTCTTTGACGCGGGTACAAATACTTCGCTTTGTTTGTCCAATATAAGAGAGACCGCACTCACAGTCAAGCTTGTAAACTCCTGCATCCTGTAAGGGGATGTTACATTTCACGGGTCTCAGGAACTGAGAAATCTTCCTCAGGGGCTTGAAATAGGTCTTGATAGATACACGCCTGAGGACTCTTCCGATCTCGACAAGGTGCACCGATTTTTTACTCCAGAGCTGCGATACCTGTTGTATAAAGCTCAGGTCCGAAGCAGCATGGAGTACTGTTCGCACCTTTGGGACGGCTCTGCCAAGTACTTGCTCGATGCCCTAGATGGACTGCAGCGCTACGCCTTCCGTGTTGTCAACGATCCTCATGTAACTGAGCATGCGGAGTCGTTACAGCTTCGCAGAGATATAGCGTCTCTTAGCGTATTCTATCGTCTGTACCACGGTGAGTGCTCTGAAGAGTTATTCAACCTTGTCCCTTCCTCTCCTTTCCATCAGCGGACCACCCGTGCCGGACTGCGTTGCCACAGTTGGACGGTCAGTTCAATACCGTCCCGCACTAAAAAGTTTGGCAATTCGTTTTTATGCCGAACCATCAAATTGTGGAACCAACTCCCGGCGCATGTATTCCCTCCCCTCTATAACATCGGGTCCTTCAAACGTAGTGTGAAGAAGCATTTGGCCAGACCGGCAAAATGATAGTGACGGAGTGAAGATATTTGTGTTTTCCATCCGTTACTCTCATCTCTGGACTGTATTCGCACTTTCCATCAGGCGCGGTGCAGTCATTTTGCCGAGTCACAATAAATAAAAAAAAACAAAAAAAAAAAAAAAATCTTGTCTGTAACACCTCTCACGTAAGGTAAGACGGCAGGTCTTCGCTCGAATGTTGGTGGTTTCACACGGGGCGTGTGGCATTGGCGTGGAATCTTCAATTTATTCGCATGTAGGACTTGCTTTATATGTTGAAGTTCCCCTGCCAGATGATTACTGTCGCAGACACCAAGTGCTCTCTGAAACAAAGATTTGCCCACGGTAGCTAACTGGCTAGGATGGTGATGGGAATTACCATTGAGATACCTATCGGTATGGGTTTTTCTTTCGAAATACAGTGTGGCCTGAGGTGTTATTAGGATTTCTTTTAATTAAAACATGTAAGAAAGCTAAAGTACCACAATTCTCTTGTTCCATAGTAAATTGGATCTTAGTACTAAAAGAATTAAGATGGTCCAAGAAAGAAGGTATGCTATCTTTAGGTAATATTGTGAAAGTATCATCAACGTACCGTTTGAAAATCTTCGACATAGCTGGGGTCAACTCGCTCCTCGAAGTCTTCCATGAAAATATCGGCTACAACGGGAGATACCGGGGAGCCCATCGCTATACCGTAAATTTGTAGGTAGAACTCATTATTCCACAATAGATAGCCTGATGTTAGGCAGTGTTCTAATAATTCCGCATATTCAATGGACATATTTGTTTGAAAAAACAAATATACGCGATTTAAATCCGGAAAAATAGTTTCATTTCCTATAATAAAATATCGTCATTACAAAAATATTGCTTATCTTTTTGTAATACAATTTTACTCTTAACTTTATTTTAACTCTTAGACAAATACATTCACTTCAAGATTTTATTTCATTTCTAATCAATTAATTGGACATTACTTACATCAAGAAATTTTTACCTCTTACATCAAATTTAAATAATCTTAAATGAATTCAAAATTTCTTGGGTGTATTTTAAGAAAATATATTCTTAAACAAAAAAAGAAGTAATTGGCTATTCAGATTAATATTCTAAATTCTAGAGTATATACTTAAAGCATCATTTCGTTGCGTTTTCATAGTCAATGTTGTCGTGACATGTCGCCGAAGGCGCACGCGGAAACGATTACTTTTACTTGTGCTTGTAATCATAAAAATCATAAACAGTCATTTATCCAAAGAAACAATACGTAGTATCTCTAGTTTGTTAGGGAGTTATTTATAGTCATAATTTAAGAAATTTGGTTTCAGCATGAAATCAAACTACACTTGTAACAAGCATAACTACACTTCCATAACGCCACTGCTAGATGGCATTAGTTGTACTCTGAAACGCGCTATCGTTTTGTTAACTTCAATAGTATAAAGTCATCTCATATATATTTGGAATCGTTAGTATTTAGGGGTTATGAGCCTTCAGCTCGCTCTTTTCTCCGGTGGCGTAGTCAAGGCCATCAGCGGCCAACTGCAAAATATCCTAGACATGGGGAACAGCGTTACATTTTTATCGCCGTGACTGTCGTTCCGGTTCCAAAAAAATCACAGTGATAAATCATCGTGATTTTGTCACGACTATACTTCCGTGACCTTGTTACGCCTACAACTTACATCACGATATACGGTTTTAGCCAGCGGCTTCTTTCTAATACTCATGGCCGTTTTTTATACAATGATTTAAGTTTTTACTCCCTTTGTAATAAGTTTCAATTCCATTCAAAAAGTTGATTTTGTATTTAATGTAATTTTGTTTGTTACTTATTTAATGCGAATCTTTGGATTGTTAAAAATAGCAATAAAGTAATTATATTTCTAGTAGAATACACAAAGTAGATTATACATAAATATAAAATACCAAGTCTTCCTATAATAAAACAAAAAAATATTTTACTTTGTTCATAAATAGGTTTACAATAACTGCTGCATATTTTTTTCATCCGCTCTGTCTAGTAGTAATAAGCACCTACGACCCTTGTGAGTGAGCAAAGAAAGTCATCCTATTTCATTTACTCCCATTGCCGAAATGGCCCGATTTGAAGAGAACTACGAGTGGCGCGCTCAGTCACCACAGAACGGAGATCGCGCATTGTATCAAATACGTATGTCGTGATGTGAGTGACGGGGATAGCTATTGGAACGGAGGAACACCTATGTGACTTTGGAACGTCGTTCTTTCGGAACGAGTCACGGTGATTCTGTTTGACGGCGGATCATCGTGATTTTTTCATCGTGACGATATTTATCACCCACCTCTAATCCTTCATAAAAAAAAGGAATCGTTAGTGCTTTCTGCCGCTGTGGCAGTTATACGGCACTGAATGGTACTTAAGTATTTGAGAAGATTCCATCCTATTTGTGCTACTTTAAGGTTTGGCACTGAACTGTGTGCTCTCACTCTAGTGAGACATACTGTTGGGTCCAAAACCCTGTAAATTTAGAAAACATAAATTTTCAGTCAAATAATGAAGTACCTCTCAATTTTTCACTTTTTTTTTTTCAAATCAAAATCGGACATTTTTAATAACAAATAAATATTTTATTGAATCTAGAGTGGCTTTGTGACTTGAAGTAAATTAATTTGCTCTTGGATTAAATATTTCTGTCTTATAACTAAAATACACTTTTGAGACGTTTTTTTACTATTATAAAGTAATTATTCTCTAGCGTCTATAGGGAGAGGATCGTTTTGTTGGATTTAATAAATTTGTCTTCATAAAAAGAATTTTGTCTTTTTCTAAGTAGTCTGTTTTTACCGTGTAGGCACTAACTAAGCTACTTTGAAATTCTGAAAATAAACCAAATTCGTAATAATTTCCGAAGAAAAAACAGCTTAATTTGATGTTTTACAATTTTCTAATTCCTACAATTATCAAAAATATTAACATGAAAATGTAATAGTATTAATAACCGGTTTGTAAGTATCAATCCAACATTCTTGTAGCTATTTGGTCACCGTTCAATAGGTAGTGAAAGGGCTAAGTTAAGGACAATGCATTCACTCTACTCGCAAGCGCCACGCTCTAGGTTAGCAAACTGTTCGTTGCATCTGGTTTCGTGATTTGAGCGCACGCATACCCGTTGCCAGTTACCTGCACGACCGGTCTTCCGTCCTCCTCGCACACAGTGGGCACTGTTGCTCTCTCCCCCTCACACGCGCCGCGGCTGCAACGTTGCGTCTACATCGCATGCACAGTAAAATTGTTATCCAATAGTGTGGTTCAGTTAACACATGTTACCTTTGTAGATGTCTACTTTATTAACGTCTTAGTTTATATAGATTTTAAGACTTTCGTGGTTATTCACTAAATGATTATCACTAGTATCAGGTGTCATACCGTGGTAAGAAACCTGATACTAGTGATAATCATCTTAGTTTATAATAATAATAATAACGCGCAAAGTCATAGCCCCGCACTAGGGAACCCCTGTATCGCGGGTGCCAGGAACACACATATACAGTCACAAATTACACCCATACTCACGAGAGAAATAAATGTAGGCCATACAAATATTTCTCCCGGCCCCGGGAATCGAGTCCGGGATCTCTGCGTGCTAGACCAAAATGGTAACCGTTCGGCCACGGAGGCAGTAAAATAACAAACTAGTGGAGTATTTCCACAAAAAAATATTATGAATATCATTATGTAAAAATATCCTAATGGTTCAATAAAAATAAATAAAGATGCCTATGGTTCATAGTAAAATTGCAGCAAATCTAGAAAAGGGCTTTTGCCGAGTTAACAATAGTTCTATCGATATACGATATACTTTTATTTAGTGTATCCAATAGGTATATTCAATGCAAAATACAAAACAAACTCTTTATTCTCTCTAAACTCTAATATTTAGAGTTTTTCACACAAGTAAACTGTATTTCAAATGATGTTGTCTAGCGCAAACTTACTATCTAAATCATTACACCGTGACAGCAGGCTGCTCCGGCGCAGAGTTACGGTAGAAACGTGATGGTTTTACCTGGCAGAGGCCAAGCCAGCCCGGTCTCTATGCATTATACAATATACACATTGAATTCTAGCATCACTATTCTTCTCGGATACATTGCTTGTCTTATTGAGTTGTCGCTCAACTACATTTAAATACATTTTGTTTGATCCTTTGTTAAATCCAATCATTTGTTTAAAACAGACTAAAATACGAACGTAACGAACTAAAACTAGTTAAGTATGTAGTAAGACAGGACAGACACAGATCTTCTAAATAATGAATTTTCTAATTCCATATACTAGTCAAATTTAACTACTTACAAATTCAAGAAACTTCTTGTTTTATTTCCTTGAATATAAAGGATAACACGTAAACTTATAGTGCACCCCACTATAAGTTTGAATGAATAAGAAAAAATACTATAAATAGTCAGAAATTAATTTATTGTTTCTCAAAATATTCTCCGTTAGCGTTAATGCACTTTTTCATACAAGTGAACCAATTTTGAAAACATTTATGCCACTCCGTGACAATCTCTGAAACATATTTTTCATACTTTTCAACAGCCTCTTCAGGTGATGAAAATCGTTGACCGTGTACTAGTTCTTAATTTTTGGACATAAACAAAAGTCACAAGGTGTCAGGTCGGAACTCATAAGGTCAACGTTGTTCACCTTCAAAAATTAATTTGTCTGTCTGGCCGTGTGAGAACTGGCGTTATCGTGGTGCAAGATGATACGGCGTTTACGGTTATTTTTACGGAGTTTGTCAATAACTTCCGGCAAACAAATGGTCGTGTACCAATCACTATTCACGGTACAACGATTCTCCAAAGCAACAGTAGCCACGTGTCCAGTTTTATTAAAAAAAGAAGCAATCATCCGCTTAGAGGCACTTTGAACGCGCGCCACTTTGGTTGGTTTCGGCTCATCTCGAAAGACCCATACGCTCGATTGCTGCTTTGTTTTGGGATCATAACTAAAAATCTATGTTTCGTCACCTGTTACTATGTCTCACACCAAATTTGATGCCCCTTCGTTGAATCTGGTAAGCATAGCATTCCACTAAGTGATGCGATCCGTTTTTTGAGCTTCAGTCAAATTGTGTGGGATCTCATGGTATGTCACATGCCTGTTTCTTTTGATCATACGGCGCACTGCATCGATGTTGTTGTTGTTCACAGCAGTGGACGGGCGACCATCACGAAATTCGTCACTGAGATTCATACGACCGCGTTTAAATTCTGCAAACCAGCTATAAATAGTCGTCTTGCATGGTGCTTCATCGTCAAAAGCTGTTTGAAGCCAAGCGAAGCTACGCTGAGCTGTTAAATTACACTTAGGGTCGTATTCTAGAACTCTACTCAATGCTCAAGTCAGGATTTGAGTATGGTTTAAAGCACTCGAAATCATACTCAAGTCCCAGCCATTAGGGTATTTCCAGTGCTTGTGTTTCCAGTGTAATCCTGACTTGAGCATTGAGTAGAGTTCTAGAATACGACCCTTAAAGTCGTAGAAAATCATGCTACGACAATTTTCACGAGTTAAATCCATGGTGATGTAGACAACCAATTTCTAAAATGACGCCACAATGTAAAAACAAGTGACAGTCAGATGAAACAAACTGTATTCTACAGCCGAAGAGTTCCATTTTCAAATATTATAATTACTTTTTAAATATTGTTTATGTAAGTGGCCAGTTCCGGCAAGTTATAGTGCGCCCACACAAGTCTATGTAGTATGCAGTTCCTATTATGGCGTAAGAAATGGTTTCGATAGTAAGTGGTGCAAGTATTATTAGTAATATATTCATGCAAACCTAAATATAAATATGAATGAGGTTATCCTAAAGTGGAACTGCGTGGTTATATTTCTATAAAGTTTTTCTAGAAATCCAATTAATAAATGTGGCCAAAAATCTTTCGAAATAAAATCTATTTGATTTGTTCGTTATGCCTTGCGTATTTAAAAGTATTTACTATTTTTTCGTCGGGAATAGTGCAATTCCGTGTAACTCGCATTGGATAATTCCGCGTATGTGACACATGTAGCTAATTTGATTCTTGCATGCCAGTGAACGTGCGTAAGAAATGTTCTTAACGCCATTTGCGATTGATGAACAGAAAACCTGAAAGCAAAAAAAATTCGGTGAATAACAAATTCACGTATCTGTCATCAGGCGCAAAGATGGCAGTGGATTAAAACCCAATCCGCCCGCATGGGTTTTAACTACGTTTTTATCCATAACGCCCGATTTTAACCCATTTCTGTCCAAAATCGTGAGTGGAAACCATTATACGCGGTAAATGACAATTTTTTTTTCCTTTATTTCGTATTAACATAATATTATATAGTAGTTACTATATAACTTTCAAATTATAGCAATAACACTGTCTGAATTACACTACAATTAATGACTGTTTTATTGGAATTTAATTTACACATTAAAATAAAACATACGATTCCAAACACTGTAACTACAAAAATTCAATATAATGAGGCTAAACAGGATAGTTCTGTGTAAGTAGTTGAGAACTTAAATAGTCTGCAGACAGAAATATAGGTAGAATATAAGCGGGTTTTACGTAGAAAATCTTCCCATTAAAACTTTTGATAACTAATTAAGTTAAAATTAAAGATAACCCCGATGTAAAAGATATACTCCAAAAATCTCCATCTATACCGATGACAACTACTCGTCGAGAACAATTTCATGAGTTCAGACATTCAAACAAGATAATTTTGCTGTAAGTACATGAGGAGTTGCGTAGAATCGTAATTGCGGCATCAAAATGTAATTTACCATATTATTGTAATGACGTCAAATTTTCATAGTATACCAATATTCAAGTTAGTCGATCAAGTGAAAGTAAAATAAATTTTCATTTTATGACAGATCCCTACACTAACTTGGAAAAGAACTGACGATCTTTAACGACTGAACCGGGTCATGAAACATAACTAGAACCATGTCAACTAAATTAGTCTTTCAAATTAAAAAAAAACCGCTTTGATATCAGGCCATCTGTTTAGGAACTACGATTCCACAAACAATACACAGACAAAGGCTTCTAACGGGGGTTATAGTATATATATAGGGGTAATAGTCGGGGGTTAAAAAACAGAAATTTTGTCACGCCTTTACTCGTAAAACAGAAATTACCAGCAGAGGAATTTTTATTTTATAATATCAAGTGACGGGGCGAACAAGTCGTGGAAAGAATGATTGGAACTATATAATAAGCCAGTCGTTACTTTTACTCCACACCAAAAAGAACTAAATTATTTTTTATTTCTGAAACACAAGAACGACAGCTGTCCGGAGTGTCATCATATATCAACAGTTTGTTTTGTCCGTATGGAGAAATATAAACTTTATATTTTTCTCGAAATGTAGGAAAAATGCCATATGCATTTACGGTGTAGTTCCAATCAATTTCTACCAAAATATCCATCTGCAGGTACGCTTTGTGAGGACCTATAGGCAAAATTTCGGTATTGTTTATGTATCTGCTAAAACAAGACACATTTTCTCCTTAACTATCCAGTTATAGTTGTCACACTGAATAAAATACACAAATTTGTAATTGTTTCATTGGAAATTTGTTTATTTTGTTAAAAAAATATATATAAAATATACAGAAATTATTTGCCTCTTAGCTCGCATTATTTTTTTTTTCGTGAGGACTAAAACATTGACCTTGTATCATTGTATGTCTTTGATTTCAATACCGCGTAACTTACGTTATAGTTTCCATTTCGGTCAGTTCGCGGCCAAATCAAAGTCGGGAAAGTGTCGTGGCAACCAAATTAGCATAATTTACGGGAATCTATTGTTATCAGTGCGTAGACGACATAAATTAATACTTACTGTGCAAAATTAAACTCGCAGCCATTGAAATAACAAAGAAATAACGTTAAAATCCTCTCCTGTAAAATTTGGTTTTGTGTGGAGACGCGTCTTTTACCAATGCTACTACTTACGCTGCTTTCCACTATCCTCGGCGTATTGTTTTCATTACGCGTAGCCTTTGTTTAATTAGATTGCGCGTTTATTTTTACCTTATGTCAACTCCTTTATCTCGATTGATAACTAATATAATTGCCTAAATAAACAAAGATAAAGATAGATATTTCATTATATAACAATCTAATACAAGTAACGCACACAATCAATATAGACCCGCACTAGGGAAACCCTATGTCGCGGTTGCCATGGACACACACATAGACAACCACAAATTACACTCAAACTCACGAGAGAAATAAATGTTGACCATACAAATATTTCACCCGGCCAAGGAATCGAACCTGAGACCTCTACGTGGCAGTAAGGCATGGTAACCGTTCGGCCACAGAAGCTAAGCTATGATAATATTCTTCATACAATCTTCTTCTTTTCTCAAATCTTAGAATATAATAGTGTAGTTGAGTATTGTATTATTTGTGCCTAATTAGTTTAGGTTATAATAATAATAATAAATTTATTCTCCACATATTTTGGTGCAGAAACAGATCTTATTTGTGTAAAGTGTATAAGTAACACAATTTGTAGAAGACTGGAATCTAAACTAGATCAAGAGATCTCTGTCAAAGGCCAGGGCCAGGTTTCCCAACTTAAACTTAATGCCGTTTTTTACACCAAACAGAGTAATGAACAATTTTTAACTACACTATAAATAAAAATAATTAAGGGAGTAAGGGTCAATGTATGTATATATATTATAGTGACAAACTAATTTCTTTTTCAATTCAAATGTGTTGTTATTTTCAGTATTACATTTTTATTCAATACGTTATACAGCCTACCAGCATTAAAATAGAGAAATCTTTGCGCGAAGGATGTTCTAACCGACTGCGATCTACATATTCATGATACCTTCTATTTTATTTTTTGCTTATGGTAACGGAAGAGGGATTTAGCATGTTGAGAGAGTATATAGTATTCAGAGTATAAAACTGCCTGACCGTAAGTACTACTGCTTCTACATACAGTTTTGATGTCTCAAACAGTTTTGACTCAACTAAGTAAATGAGTACCTGTAAATAATGTATTCCATGTTTTTTTTTTAATTGAATAGTATTCTTTACGCGTAGCACTATTCTATTATAATAATTTTAGATAGTTAAACACAGAATACCTAGTAATATAAAAAAGCCGCCTATCTGTATGTCTGTGTGTGTCTGTTGTGTTTGTTTTGTATTGCGTGTGCTGTCTCCCTGTGCCTGTTTTGTCTATTTATGTTGTGCCTCCCTGTACTTTTAAAATTTAATATAGAATTGACACATATTTAGCCATAATCATACCTGATGTAAAGATGTTATCTAAAAATTCATATTCGCTGTTGCCTTGAATAACCCCAGTACTTTTGCGGAAAATACAGATAGTAATGTCATAGTATAATGAGACAAGCATGGTAACTCCATACAAACGTATCACGGCTTGTATGTGTGCACGTGCGCCACGCACAGTTTACTTACGCACACATTCGTATAATATCGCGGTGCATTCGCGTTGCAAAGCGCGTGTCATGTCGCACACACCATTAATCATAGAATTGAAGTTCGCCCGGTGTTTGATATATGACATCAAAATAAATAGTAGACGTGTTTGTTGTTGTGTTTGTTCAGCATTTCAGTTCTATTTTATAATCATACTCCATAATCAAGATACCAATCAGCGGTGCTGATATAAAAATATCGATACGTATGTACTTACCTACTGCATTTAACAAAGGTTACATCAATATAGTCCTGAACACCTTAATTTTTTCAAATTATGTTTACAAACTGTAGGCACAATTAAAACAATAATGTGACCAATCATACGCTTCGACTGAAGTATAGGCATTTATACGTCGAACAGACAGGATTTGCCCTACTTGCTCTTATTATAAATATGGTTGTGTATTCCATGCCTTTGCCATGGACAAGAAGAAAGTGGCAGTAAATCGCTGCGTGCAAATGAGTGGTATATCAATGACGTAAGTTTGGAGTGTTCCGGAATTTCTATAGAGGAATGGTGAGAGTTAACTGAAAAACTTAACTAAAGTTCCTGAGCACTCTTTGAAATATATTCGATAGAAAGCCGACAACCGACAGGCCCTTTTTTTACGGTGGTAGCGTTTTTGAAGCTTGGATTCCACAAGTCATCACCAATAAGATTCTGTACTTTTCGCTCCACCGAGTCCAAGGCTGGAATGGGGCAGAACTGTCCCAAAGGTGACAGCAGCTATTAACCGGCTATATTCTCTTCCTTTTTCCTTTTATTAATTTGTTTAGGGTATGAACAATTTTTCACTACATAGAAATATAGAAATTTTGATATTATAGTGGAAAAGTTATATATCAAGTGCGTTTAAAAGTTTTGTTTTTTTATTTAAACATTAAATTTTTAAAACAAATTGAATAGAAATACATTTAATTGTGTCCCACTATTGGACAAAATTCTCTCTCTTGGACTTTCAATTTTACTAACCTGCTACGAAAAATGTTTATTTATATTAGAAAATATCTTCCTACTTTTAGGGCGTTTAAAAAGAGCATAATTAGAACCTTATGTCCGAAATACTTATAACAATCTAAGTGACAATGGTTTCTGCGTTCAAATTCATCTCTCTTTATTGTAAGTAGCACTTAATTCTCCGTAAAAGATTTTTTTTTTAATTCCGTAGATACACAATAACTACATCGTTACTTTATGTTATAGAGTATACGTACGAAATATAGTTTACGATATTTATCAACGCTCCATCTCAAATGTGTATTACTCAAATTTACCAACTACTTGTTACTTGTGTGAGAATTTCTTAGAAGTTACATAAAAGCATTAGTGGATATTCAATTCCAGTCTAAACACAAAACATGTAGTGAACGAACGAAATTAATTGCTTTTGCATTAAAATTTGTTTTAATAAAATTAAAGTTCACTAAAAAGTAATTTAAATTCAACTTTGACACCAGTGCCTGTTTCATTTCAAACTTATGATTCTGTACTACATACACGGAGCTGTGGTTCGCATGGTAGTTTATGTTCATGGTTGTTATCGTAAATAACTGATTTGATGCGCGTATTTCTCCAGTGCGGCTTTAAATAAACACATTGAAAATTGTTTTGGAGAGGGGAAGACGTCCCGGATATGCGAGGCGAACACATGTTAGCTTTTTATGTCGCCCTTCGTCGAGCACATGGCGAGAGGACGCGTCGCAAAAAACGCGTAAAGCACCACTCAATGCCTGCGTTTAGCCACTTCACCCTATTGATTGTTTACAAGGGTACCTTTACCTTGTATAGAAGATAAATTGTAAGGATTAAACGGTATATAACTGGACCAAAACTTTACATTAATGTCTGACTGTGATGATTCTCTTAGATTACTAGCAGTAATATTTTATACACCACATACGACTTCAATAGTTCACGGCCAAAGCCTTAACAATTATCAGAAATTGGTACGATAGTTAGGTTTGATAAAGTACTAATTCCTTTGAATAATACACCATCGTTAGTTTAATTATCTTCGTGATAGGATACTACATACTCGTAACTACATTTACTTAAACGAACGAATATCCCCTCTATAGGGAATAATTTAATGACATAAATGGCGTATGACATAAATTATGCAAGCTACCTAATACTGTTTAAATTCGATCTTAATGATTGTGCGATTAATATATTATACTTATGTACGTGCATGATGAATGAGTTACAAGTTTGAAGCAAATGAATAACTGCATGGTATTATTATTTAAATTAAAAACCAAAATTCTGCCGCCGCCGTTAGTTGAAAGAGCACATCTGATTTTTTTTCATTGTATACTGCAGCGATCGCTAAAAAAAAATTAACTATTTTTATTTTTTCCTAGGTGGATAAAGTATGAAGTTACCACAAGAGAAAAGTAAATATTTTTTTAATTTTAATTCATTAAACATTATTTTCTGGATCTATTCTATTTTGTTTTGAGTTTTGTCACAAGTGCCCTTTCAAATAACGGCGGCAGAATTGGTATTGTCATGCGTCAAACGAAATTGGGTGATAAATAAGTTAGTTTGATCATCAAATCTATTAATCAATAACACAGGTTACACAAGTGACCTGTGACATGACGGGTTGTATGGACTGAACATAACATTTAAAATACTAGTAGGACTATCGCGTAATACTTAATGGTATGCTACCACGAACTTATAAATCCATTTGATGAAATAGTATAAAAGGTCATTCATACATATTACATATAAATGCTTTTATAATTGGTTTTTTTTATCATAAAGTTATGTCAATTTCCTATTAGTATAGACTTGTCTAGAAATGTCGTTATAGACTGGTTAGCCTTGTGTCTTAAAGCAATTTTAATTATAAAAGCAAGTGATTCATTAGTAGTCCCCAATTTAGAATGAGCCGTCTCGTGGACACAGGAAATTAGCCTTTTGCGTGTACGTGTCATGTTTCAATCATTGTCTTATGTTATTATTTCAAACCCGCTGCGTTGATTCATAATGTTTAACACTACACAAAGAGCACTATAAAACGTTTCAATATGTCAGTTTAATGAAGTTTAGTTTTGAAATTGGCCGTCATGACAAATGTTGACCAAAATGAGATCCAAGATATTCAAAAGTCTTAATTAAAAAGTTTTATTGCCAAGTAAGGAGGTCACAAGTCAAGACAGTAAAATTTAATCCATCAAGAGAATTCTTAATGCTAAATAAATTGGTTGCAAGGACGAAACCCTTCGCCCTTTGGCCGACAATTGGACGCTCACCGAGTCATTATAATCATAGTTAATTTATGCGAGTCATAATATTACATGCGAAGAATTGAAATACATATCCGGAAAAGTACGCTAAAGTTGACTGAGATGACGGAATATTGAAGATGACCATCGTACGTTAAACTCATAAACTTTGGCGATGTGATTATACGCGACTATGATAATTGCTGTAAGAAATATGGATATAAGTATAAAATCATCCTTGCTCATACCGGACATGCCTTTTATTTTCCACCACGTTACGTTCACAGATATCGTGATTCAATATTGCGAAAGAAAGAAAGTGGCACAAAGTGCAGAGGATTCTGTGAAGGCGAGGTTATTAACACCTCGCCGTTAGCGATAACATCCTATTGTCTGGGGCCTTTTACAGCACATCTGGGAAGATCAACATGTGGTCCGCAAACATCGCTGATGACGCCGTCTTTAATGTGTTGGTAAATATCGTCAGAACATTTTATTGTTCGTATTGGGAGATTATTCATGAGAAGAGAAGCTTTGCGTTTTATTTTTTCTTTTAACAAATGGGAAATCGTCAATAGTTATAAAGTGAACCAAATCCGAACGACAAAGATGCGTTTCTGAGGTTCTTGATATTTGTATTACACTGCAATCCATGCAGTTAACAGTATTTTAAAAATGCACCTACCTGCTCCGGATCGTTATTTGAAACCACATAATAATAAGAAAGGAAACTGAATTAACTGCTCGACAGCCACCTGGAATTTGAACCATTTACCTGAATTTTCAATAGCACTCGGGGGTTATTGTCTTGACAGAACTCGGCTTATTTTAAATTCGCGTCTGCGGGAATTGAATTAAATTGGTTTTCTCAAATACTTATTGCACCAAGCAGCCTTCAAAGCTCGTTAAAACGATGGAAAAAATACATAAATATTTTAAAATGTGTGCCTGAGGTGTTATGAATTTAAAATTATCGATATACTTAAATTTTTATTGAATTGATATGAATTTTTTTTTGTGAAATTACTCCACTAGTTATAATTATCAATACAAAGATTGAACTCAGAAAAAATTCCTTCGATCCGGCCGGATTCGAACCGACGTCTTCTAGCATATCGTGCCAGACGGCATACCAACTAAGCGGCTAAAAATTTGAAAAAACCGAATACAAAGACACGACAACAAGGATTCGTGAGGTCCGCTGGTTCGTTCCGTTGCTTAATTGGTGTAGCGTCTGCCACGGTATGCCAGAAGACATAGAAGATCGAAGGAATTTTGTCTGAGTGTTCGATCTTTGTGTTAATAATTATTTCAATATATTTTAACTGCCTCCGTGGCCGAACGGTTACAATGCCGGACTGCCATGCAGGCCGGGAGAAATATGTGTATGGCCTACATTTATTTCTCTCGTGAGTTTGGGTGTAATTTGTGGTTGTCTATGTGTGTTTCCGTGGCACTCGCGACACAGGGTTTCCCTAGTGCGGGGCTATGTTGAGTGTGTGCGTTATTATTATTATTATTATTATTATTATTATTTATACTTATTTATGTATATACTAGTCCTGCAAAAATAGCACTGAAGTTGGCATCGGCAGTGTTAATAAATAATAAATACATATATCGATAGTGAGTAGAATTTTATTACCTACAAAATGATTGGTTTTCAAAGTATACTTACGATTCAATTGATGATAATTGGTGTGCAAGAGCTTTTCCTTATTTATATGATAAGTACGCCGGTACTTATCATATAAATAAGGAAAAGCTTGGTGCCCGGTTCAGATTTTGAGAAAGTGACTCATTAGTTGAATGTGGAATTTTGTAATGTGTTAAACGAGTTATATGTTGTTTTAAAAAATATATGTATCGGAGCATACTTACGACGAGTGTGTATACTTACGAATACTTAGGATATACTAACGATTGCCGTAGAAAGAATCACTAAAAGCCGTTTTGGGGTGGCAGTGTGAAGTTGACCACCCCAAAAAGTATTTTTTGTCGATCTTTTTTTTACGTCGAGAGTTAACGTATACAACGATATACTAACAACCTGTATAGACAATTTCGGGATCCCGTTTAGGGGGTGGTCAACTTCACAGGAGTATCAATATTAATATGATACAAAGTAAGTCACAAATTGCTTTCATATACCAATCGGTAGTTTATTGGTAATGTTGATAGCAAGAATGGAATCCTGCTTTTATATACTTGACATGTCATGTAACAAGATTGTAAAAGCTTTGAGAATTGTTGCCATGTATACAACACCTACTTTTGAAATAACATACTTAAGGGTCATTTGAATGAGGTTTGGGGATTGCTTAAATGAGGCCGTCCCAAAGTTTCCTTGTTAACAATTTGAAAATTTTAGGAATTGCGTGTTGTGTTGTTCACAATTTCGGCACAAAATTAACGAAATTGTTTTGCTGGTTACAAATTATACTACGAAATTGTCTATTTCGTTAATCACTGGTTTAGTTCTTTATAAATGCAAGTCACACATAGACCTGAGTACAGGATAAATTATAGTTATCCCCTGTGTTATGAGTACCACGGTAGAGGAATTCATCGGGGCTTTGTTGCCCAAATTAGGACAGCCAGGAATTGAACCCGAGACCTCACCCATAGCCAATAGCCAGATACCCGGCCGTCAAAATGTAATGTAAAACAGATGGTCACATACATCATAGTTAGAAATGAAGATTTAAACCTTGTAGATAGTTATATTTTTAGGTATAACTTTAGACGATATATTGCAATGAGACCAAAAAATAACTACCTGTGTTGCCCAAACGGTTCAGTTCTGTACTGTATGCGATTAAAAAAATATGAAAACTTTCAAACGTAGGAACATCACAATGGTTTACTTTTAGCATCTGTCACACTTTGATGATGTACGGCAAATTGCTTTGGAGTAATTCCGTCGATTTTAGTAGAATCTTTGTTCTGCAGAAACGTGCTATTGGGGCATTTTTGCAAACTGGGCTTGAGAGTGTCTGAGTGATAAGTTTAGAGAAATTAATTTTCTTACACTTGCATCACAGTAAATTTATAAAAACATAATTTATGTTAAGACGAATAGGGTCTTTCCTAATAAATACCTTTCTAATATATCTTTCTAATATTGTCTTTCCTAATATATCAATCAATGTTCATTGACAGTTCTTGACAGTCGTCTTCACAAAATCACAAATACGCTTCTACGAGTATAGTAAGATTCAAAATTCACCATTTGTTTAAAACTGTCCTGAATCAAATACTTTATACAAAAGGTTTTACTTATTGAGATTATAAAATTCCATCCTAGTCATTCGTTTAGTTCTTTTAGGGATTTTTATCTATGTGGTATTTGATATAAACGTTAAATGATAAACGGGAACGAATGTCTATTTACAAAGGGAGACCTGGAGTTTCTCACTCATGCTTCTCAGGGGAATCACCGTTACAAATGAGTAGTGCTTGTTTATTTTGACGATTTCAAGCGAGATTTGCTTCCTTGTGAAATAAAGATATTCTGAATTTAAAGCACACTTTTAACATAACAAAAAAGTTTGGACTTAAATCGCCACTTTATGTTTTGTGGCACGCTTAGTTCTAAGTATAACAAAATCTCATATAAAGTTGTAAGCTGTCTCAGACGTGTCTCTGGAGAACATACTTTTATGTTTACTCGTAAACTTGTAGTTAGTTTTTGTGATAACGTTCTGTAAATACAGTTCACTTAAAACTTTCATACTTAGTGATAAAATACGTTTACTCAGAAAAGAAAACAACAAACACTTTTCAAATTTATTGCGAAAATCCATTCACTTTAACAGGGTTCTTCAATGTACACATGTCAATATTTTAGCAGTCCCTTTAAAGAAGACAGGTGAACGAGCTTTGCACACGTATCTATCTATGCGATCCTGCCTTGGATACTATCTTATGTGATTTAACGAAAATACACCTGTAACACTGAGTAACACTTTAACGGAACAATCGGAGCGCGCTTCCTGAAAATGAAGTTTCATTCTAACTAGAAACATATCTAAAGTCGTGAAAATGAAAAAAAAAAAAAATTAAAAATGAAAAAGTTTATTTCGTTTTTCTAAGTTGTTTTTACACAAGGTTGGGACTTCATAGTAGGTGTCATCCACCTGTGACAGGAAGTCCCGCTCTTCCGTTATGTTTTAATGTATGAAACAAACTATTAATTTCTAAGTTACAAAAGCTAAATTAATTATACTAATTATACAAGTTAACAAAGATGATGCGCTATGGTAAACTTTATGAATCTAAATAGAAAAATGTTGTAAATGATAAAAGTAAACTAAACTTAAATTTAAACTTAAATAAATTACAATAATTGTTGTAAATGACGAATGTTTATTTACCAATATCTTCAACTTATTGTACGTTCCTCTCAGAAGAACCTGCCTTACGAATGAGTAGTAGAGTTTAGTGAATATAATGAATTGTAATTTGCTTACCTTTGATAAGATTATTTATTTATTTAATATTGTTACAGGCTAGGTATTTTGTAGGTGTAGAAACCATATAGAGGAGACAAAGTATAGAATCGCACAATTTAATAAATATACAACCAGCATTAACTAAAAAATAAGTAAACATTGTGTTTTTTTTCCTGAGAGTATTGTGTGTGAATACGTTAAGTAGTGATTATGTTCTCCGTTTCTTCAAAATTAAGTGTCAACAGCCAATTTGTCAACGCTTTTTTACAATTATACAAGTTTAAATAGTAAATGTTTCTTTTTAGGTTAGCAATGTTATATAAATGTGCCGATTTTACTAAAAACCACTAAATTGGTAAAGTTCGTTAGTAGGGAACCTGTGTGGTTCGGAGTACATGACCTTAAGGATACATCGCTGCCCTCTCTCCACTTCTAAAAATTTGGTTTTATTTGCGCCGCCCCTAACGACAATAGAATAACTCATTATTGATTGTGCCAATATAATGTACAATTGGTCAAGTAATGCTTGTCTGCAATGTAACTTAGTGTTTTAAATAGTCAAATCAGTTTCATAATTCTACCATTTACATATTCAATATGTGAATGCCATGAAAGGCGCTGATCAAGCATGACTCCAAGATACTTGGTAGAAGCAACCCTCTGTATTTCCATACAATTACACCGTGGTCTACCTATATTGTTACAAGTATGTATTTTAAGTATAAGATCTTTTTGTGGTTGAGTACTAGTGTATTTAGTAAAACACATATACTTAGTTTTGGCAATGTTAAATGTCAGAAGGTTAGGTTTTAGCCACTCAGATACCCTGCGAAAACCCAGTTTAGTACTTTCGAACACCGATTCCCAAGTTGAACCCTCAAATACAATGACTGTGTCATCGGCATAAGATAAAATGTATCCACGTTCAACAGTAAGGTTCGTCAAACCGTTTATGTATGTGAGAAAGAGCTTTGGGCCGAGGACACTTCCTTGGGGCACCCCGTAAGTAATATCTGTCTCCTCACTCACGTATTTTCCAAGTCTCACTTGTTGAGTTCGACCATGTAAGTAGTCATTTAGCAACTTGAGGGGCTGTCCTCTTATTCCTATTCGTTCTAATTTGTGTACAAGAATGGGGAGAGAGACGGTGTCAAATGCCTTTTTCAAATCTAGAAATATTGCGAAACATTTTTTACCCTTGTCCACGTAGTTAGTAATTGTGGTTGTAAGCTTTAGAATGGCGTCCTCAGTAGATCTATCCTGGCGAAAGCCATGCTGAGAGTCCGAAAGAATGTTGAATTTATTTAGATAATCTATCAGTCTCTTATTACTTAGTGGTACAGGGAAGACACCTTCAGAGAATCAGAGATTGATCAAGTGACTAATTACAGGGGACACATCGGCTCTAACCATTTTTAGGTACTTGCCAGGGATGTTGTCATATCCAGGTGCATTGTTTGATTTCAGGCCCATGATAGTGTTATGTACCTCTTGAAGGTCAGTATCTAGCAAAAATGAGGACAGTACAGGGTCAGCTTGCTCCTCGTAGTGTCCAGTTAAGGGTGTTGGATTATTTAGGATATCTTCGGCCAGAGTTCTACCAATTCCAGCAAATAACGAATTTACATGATTAACAGAATTGCCTGGGGATTGTTGTGCGTTTAGCAGCTCGAGGCTATCTGTTTTTGTTGATTTATAATGAGTTATTGATTTATTGTTTTCCAAAGTGACCGAGGGTTCTTTTTTTATACAGATAAAAGTTCTCTTTCATATTTTTTCGTTTCAGTTTCATTATTAAATTGTTACAAATCTACGATATTGCTTAAATGTGACTTTCAGGATCTCGTCGTGTGTATTAGCTCGAGACTTAAGTTGAAGTTTGTTACGGTTTTTAATGCAGCGAAGGATTCCAGGGGTAATCCACGGCTTAATTGTGCGTTTACTTTTTGGAATGAATTTAATAACTTTTCTATCCTCAAGATACTGCTTTAGCTTACAAGTTAATTATTCGATAATAAAATAAGGGTCGTCACTAAAAAGGAGAGTTTCAATGTGCTTGTTCTTAAGACTTTTTATAGCTTCATCATAGTCAAAACTTACAATTTGTTTTGGCCCTGTGCGGGTCAATTTATTATTTGTGAGGGCCAAAAATATGGTGTTATGGTTTGTAATAGACGTATTGAGGACAGCAGTGTACGCAGATGCTTTGTTGTTATCTGGTTTTAGCATAAAATGATCTAAGCAGTTGGCCTCCCTGGTAGGCAAGGTGTGACCAGGTAAGATACTGTAGGTAGATAGCATATTAAGATAATGTTGTCTATTTGAGGTTACGTGTAATGGTTCTTGTTCGCGTGGAATGAGGTTAATGTTGAGGTCGCCCGTAATTATTATATTGTTACAAGATGTGATGGTGTCCAGGTGAGGATTTAGGGAGTTG
This sequence comes from Hyposmocoma kahamanoa, assembly GCF_003589595.1. Classification (NCBI taxonomy): domain Eukaryota; kingdom Metazoa; phylum Arthropoda; class Insecta; order Lepidoptera; family Cosmopterigidae; genus Hyposmocoma; species Hyposmocoma kahamanoa. The sequence continues at coordinate 11,116,651 of NW_020653726.1, forward strand.
ATAAAAGTAGATGCATTGCTATTGAAGGGGGAGCGGTATATTCCAAGTATTATAGTGTTTGATGGTTTTATTTCTATACATGTCGCTTGTTCAATGTTTGTTTCTCCTACTTTGGCATTAAGGTTGTTTTTATATAAGCTACAACACCATCGTTTTGATTTGAGTTGTTTGAGATTGTTACCGCTGTATAGTTAACTAACTGGGAAATAGGTTTGTGAGAACGTAAGCGGCATTCAGTTAAAATCAGTTAAAGTCGTGGTTTCTCAAATGCTTTAAACTCTTTAATTTTCTACCAAAAGTCTTAACACCTATCTATAAAGAGATTTATACAAATATTGAAAAGCGTAGCTTTGAAAGAGACTTTTAGCTAAACATCTATCACATTTCAATGAACATCAAACTATATAAAAGCTACATAATATACGTCAAATGTATTATTATGTATTTTGTGTATCAACTAAAGGCAAGTGCGGTAATTCATTCAGGATTCACCGGAGTGATTAAAGAGCACGACTTCATGTGCCTAAATGATCTTGGTTGATCTTAACTGCACAGGAGAGCGGACTCAATGCTCTTGTGAAAGCACTAGGTGCACAGTTCTGTATATCTAAAGTGGTCTACAGATCGAACCCGCCGGACCTGGCGGAAAAGTGTGGGTGGTCTTGTTTCTAGAATATGTCATAGGATTAGATTAAAAATAAAGCCGACAAGCGGGCTATGTCGCCGGGTTTGGTCTGTAGACACCTCTAATCACCTGCCAATAAAGCTCTTTGTTGTGCCTCCTATGCACAGAATTTAATAAGTACGTCAATTCATTGTGTGTATGTAATCAGCATCAGATAAGACTAAGCCGTGGTAGCCTAATGGTTTAACCTTATTGCCTCTCAAGCAGAGGGTCGTGGGTTCGAATCCGGGTTCGAACCTCTCAGTTTCTCGGAATTTATGTGCGAAATTTATTTTGAAATTTATTAAGCTGTTCGGTGAAGGAAAACATTGTGATGAAACTTGCACGTTGAAGAAGATTCACAATCCTCGGAAAACGTGTGAAGTCCCCAACCCGCATTGGGCCAGCGTGGCGGACTATAGCCTACCTAAACCTAAACCCTCGCCTCAAAGGAGACCCGTGCCCAGCAGTGGGACGTATAAATGGGTTGATGATGAATCAGCATCAGATTGTACCACGTATAAATTCAGCTAAAAATATAATTATAAACGGTATGATAAAATTGAATGAGATGATGTTTAAACAATTTTAAACTGTGGATCTGAAGGGAATTGCAAGTAAAGACAAAAAAAATTAGATTGTGATAAAATATGTGCGAGTTATTCGAAGAGTTGTATGGTTTCGATATACAATTACACTGCAACTCCACTTTGCAGTGAACGTAAATTACCCACGTTATTTATTACAGGTAAAATGTATCTGCTTATGATTCCTTGCACATTTCCAAGGCGTTAGGCTGCTAACCGATTGACTATTTGCAGTTAATGCGTGAAGTCGTCATCAAGTTCAAATAACCTCGACTGCATGAAGTTAATAACGACTTCACGCATTAACTGCATACAGTCGATCTCGGCTGCATGAAGTCGGTTTCGACTGAATGATGTTAATGCGTGAAGTTAGCAGCCTTAGGGTCGTATTCTAGAACTCTATTCAATGCTCAAGTCAGGATTGCACTGGAAATACGACTCTAATGACAGGGTCTTGAGTATGATTTTTAGTGCTTTGAATCATACTCAAGTCCTGACTTAAGCATTGAGTTGAGTTCTAGAATACGACCCTTAGTCCCTTGGCAACATTTTGGATAACGCTAACTTTAAAATTTGAATTTCTGAAAGTGAAAATCATACATATTAATTTCCAGTTGCTTTGAAGTCTGATGACTTGAATCCCAGTTTCATTGAAAAATAATTGAATACAATCGAAGAAGTCGGTACATCAGGAATTCTTTAAAGTTTTCAAATCACTTTTGTAGCCTACCATATTGTTTACGCCACAGCAAAGTCTTTGTAAAACGGCAGACTTATTTCGCAGTTGTTTATTTAGGCGGGTGTCGATAATGTAATCTACCCCGTTGGCATATTTTCCATTACCTGTCGCGATAACGTTACTCTGTGCCTTGAGACGTCTTCGATCACTCATTGAGGTCTACAATTTATTGGATACAACTTCGTATATTTTACAGATATTATAACGATGTTGTTTCCAAGAGTAGGTACCTTGATACATAGTAACATAATTTCCGATATGGAAAAACGAGATGGCATCGTTTTGCTTGACTACTTTCAAAACTTCTATAAGAAAAGATAATACTTAATTCTATAGTTCATGTTTCAAATGTTGCAAAGCACTGCTATTGTATAATATCCATTTCTAGCATAATATGATGTCTCGAAATACCTATTTCAAATTGACTTTACTGCCAATTCTCATACCTTTTATTGTGCTCTAAATAATAGTCTTATGTACAACGTAATCTATGATTTCTCAGATATTACAAAATCTAAATCTAGACGGTTAAATCTGACCTTGCTTTACTTTTAGCACAGCCACTATTATTATTATATTTCGTCGCTTTTTTCTTCAGATGTAATATAGTAACCACGTTACTAGGTAACATTAGCACAGTTTTTAGAGTTTTGAAACGATTTTTACTCCCAGTTCTAGTCAGCTATCTTATCTCTGGTCATTCCTCTGCTCGGTAACACTTGGCATGCGCATTTTTTGACACGCCAGTGATACCGAAAAGAAGAACTATTTAGAAACTGTCTTTAGGTTTTACTTTGCAAAATATTGATATTATTTATGTTACTTAAAATGTAACGTATGTTTCTCGAGTTAGCATGTAACCCTAAACAAATTTATGTGTTTACATGAAAATTAAAGAGTTTTATATAAATACCGATATTTTTATAAATAAAAAGGACGTAGTAGTAATAAAAATAGAAAAAGATATATTGGTCTGGTTTGGGCACATGGAACGGATGAATGAAAGACAGTGGCGATAGAAGTATGTAGAGCCGACGTGCAAGGCAACATTGAAAGGAGAACGGCCACGAAGGACGTTTCAAATCTACAACGTCCTTGAAAAGGCTGGAGTACGTAATGAGAAGGATAGAAGGAACGATTGATGAATGTAAGTGAAGCAAGAGAAGTATGCCAGGATACTTTAACACAAATCCAAATACCTGAGTATATGTGTGTATTGGAGCTGAGTATTTTACCGCTCAAATACCATTAGGTAGTCAAATTCAATGTGATTTTTTTGGTATTCTAAATTAATATAAAAATAATAAATACATCTCTGACCGTATAGCTACGTACCAATGGCAAAGTTTCCATATAACACGATTTCCTTCAGCTTGCTTTGGCATATAAACTTTGGTTTATTCTCCAGCTCAGCAGTAACCAAGGAACAAAAATTGTCTGCAACATTTTCTGCGTACCTTCTACATCGGTTTACCTTTTGCAAATATCCATCAGGCTATGTAGTAACATATTACAACGCGGAAATCGGTTGTATATCCACAGACTCTTCACGAAGATATAAATTTGATTCTATTCGTATTCTTTTTGTTCAGATACCAATTGTAAATTTATTTTTTTTAATTTACCTGACCGCCACAGACGCTATAACATTGCTTGCTGGCAAGCTTGGCTAACATGGATGAACCCTTTTACTAATAAATAACTATATGGATCATCATGAGTGTTATTTGTGTATTCTAGTTACTTACGGATTCATAGTTACATTTTATATATTGCGATTTTTAGACATTCTTGATTGTTACGAGAGATTACAAATATTATTCTGAACCAGAGAACAAAATCTGAACGCCAAAAGCGTTTTAAAGCGTCTCGTAGTGTTGTACACCCATACTTGACTTTTTCTTGTTACAAAATACATTAATGTAGGTTTTCTATTAAAATTAATATTGGTAAACGTTGTACAAGCCGTTTCAGAAGCCAATAAATTAACCTTATAAATTTATTAAATTTGTCTGTATGGCTTTTAAAACGACAGAAACATAAAAAAAATATGTTAAAGTTATATTTGTAAATGTGTAACCTTGTTTTTTTAATAATGTCTAGTGTCGGGGCGAACAAGTCGTGCGCCTGGTGGTAAGCTGCACGGCTGTCCATAACAGTTGCAGTGCCACTCAGAGCTTTAAATAGCAAAGATATGAGGGGCACTGTCACTGTGCCCGTCACCCTTTGACATAAGTTGATAAGTCCTATGTGCCTGTAATTTCACCAGCACCCTTACCATTCAATACCGGAACACAGTAATGCTGACATTACTGCTTGGCGGCAGAAATAGGTATAATAAATAATCAAAGACGCATAGTCGTATATTTGAAAATGACCTGCTTTCTTTTATTTAGTTACAGCCATGGAGGCCCTAGACAACAAACCCCCTATATGACTCAAATGTCGTTATTCTCCGGATTTGTATTAATATCTTAATTATGATCTACTTTCGGCAGCTAGAGCTGTGAAAAAACATTCATTAACAGCGACACCCCAAATGGAATGTTTGGAAAGCAGGAATTATAAGGAAAATTATGCAAGAAATGAAACATTTTTCCATCTTTTGTAGGAAGACTTGTGTACAGGGTAAAGAGCGCGCAAAGTTAATTAGTTCACTCATTACGTCGTGTTATTTTTACTAAATGAAAATTGTTTGTAATAAATGTTGTATTGAATTATTAATAATCAGTAAAGCAAGATTAAAAGAATAGTAATATTAAGTAAAGAACATTTTTAGATTAATGAAATAAACTGACATTATTGAATCGTCTTCTAAGAATGATGAACCCATGAAAATCGATAGGTATATATATCACATCTCATTATTAATTTTGAACAAATGATTTGCCGATTTTGATTTGGTTATTTTCAAATTAAATTTTACACATAAATATCGAAAACTCAGAGGTGCAAGCCGGGATTCGAAGCCACGGCCTCTGCTTAGAGGAGAGAGAGAGGAGAGAGCTAGAGGCGGTAGATCAAACCATAAGGCTACCACAGCTTCCTTTAACTGCTTCCGTAGCCAAACGGTCAACATGCTGGACTGTCGCGCAGAGATCCCGGGTTCGCTTCCCGGGCAGGGAGAAATATTTGTATGGTCTACATTTATTTCTGTCGTGATTTTGGGTGTAATTTTGGGTTGTCTATGTCTTTGTCCATGGCACCCGCTATACAGGGTTTCCTTAGTGCGGGGCTATCAATGTGTTCGTTATTATTGTTATTATTATTATCATTTGTGAACATTACATCAAATTAATTTATTTCTTTATTACATTGTCTTATAGACACCAAGAGTTTGAATTTTCGTCCATAAGTCCGTCATTATTTGGTATTCAGTGGACTCGACTCTTAGGACTTAATGAGTTCTACGAAACTCGGATTACGCTCAAACAGACCATAAAAGGTTTACATTATTTATTCATGTATTTTACGTAAACTGAGTAATTTTCATCGGTTATTATCAACTACTTAAATCGTTAACTGCTATTATAAATTTAACTGTAGAAAATATTATATCAAATAGGTTTTGTTTTTGACTTGGTCTACCTTTTAACATACTGATTTATAATCATCAAAGAACTTGAACAGGGTGAAAAACAGCGAAACCAAAACATGTCTAGTCTTGTCGTATAGAAATATAAATAGAATACAAAAAATATTGATAGCGATAAGTTTTATGAACATTGCTATTTATGCGACTGTTTCCAACGCCATTATCATCAACTAGTTGCGCCAATATTTCATAATTATATGTATTAAAGATGACAATTTCTTTAGATAAATTTATTATTTCATAGTGTTTTCGTATTTCTTTCTCCTTTCTTTAAAGGAGAAAGAAGTCCGAGTATGATTTTTTAAATGGCATGACACATCACTATTGAATAGTGCCTCAAAATATGGTAAGGCTTGGCGTTTAGGGAAGGTTAATTTGGAAAAAGGAAACTATGAATTACTTTGTTTGCTTCTTTTCTTGAAATGCATGTGAGTTGTGAAATTACTTGTACAATTATAATTACTAATTCTCATCAAAGACAAAGTAAGATTAAAGATAATCTTATTTGTACAGTCGGCAGTCGTACACACACGAATGTAGTGATACATATCCAATCTCGACAATATCTAATTGAATACGGGACCCTGACTTCCTCGTCGATATATAAAGTGACTTACGGTGAACCAATATGTTTCTTATCTCATGATGTTTGGTAGTATTAGAGAGAATAAATAAAATAAATTTATTTGCAAAATTTATTTATTTGCAATGGTAGCCGAGACGACAATAGTATGGTAGGTACAACTTCGAGTTCTTAGGTTTTCGCCATTGTTACTCTTTGGAAGTGAATCTATTTTTTCCGATCAAAATCGCGTACATATCTTTTTCAACTTTACTTTTTTGTAAACAGCTCCGAAACGTTGATTTATTTGAAAAAAAAAAACAAACATACGCGATGTACATCCTAAAAAATTGTTTTATTTCCAATAACTTTCAACAATATGTATCGCCAGAAAATAAAGATAGGCATGCAAACATTGGTCGTCACATGATTAATTTAAATTCTCAATATTTTATATAAAAACAAATATTTCAAAAGTTACTTGACACGGTAATAAACTTAATTTTGTCTGTCGTTTGTACAATATTGTATGTACAATAATAAATTTTTAATAAGTTTTAAATGTTTTAATGGGCAATTTTTTAATGTCTCTAAGTACTGTATTATAAAGCTAATTATTAACTGCCTACGTGGCCGAACGCAGAGGTCACAGTTTCGATTCGAATTCGAGTTCGAAAAATATTTGTATGGCCTACATTTATTTCTCTCGTAATTTTGGGTGTAATTTGTGGTTGTCTATTTGTGCGTCCATGGCACCCGGGACACAGGGCTACCCTAGTGCGAGGCTATGTTGAGTGTGTGCGCTATTATATTATTATTATTGTATTATAAAACTTAATATTATAATAATATGCAAAAATGGTTTCGGTTATATTTTTCCGACTGAGGTGGTTCAAAATAGTTTGTGAGGATTATATTAGGATATCTATAACTTCGAGCGTTTATATATGTATCGATAGTTTTGCTAAATAAATGTAAATTGTTTTTTTTAGAAAAATGCAATCACAAGTAACAAAAACCAGTCTTAAGTAGTATTTAAGAAAATAACAAAGGGTTAAAGGGTTAAAGACCTTGATCATGAAAGTATTGTATAAATGTTGATCGTTTCTAATAAACTAAATAAAATACAGTACAGACCTCAAATACATTTTGTTGTTGCCTGTGCCACAATACCTACTAAAAGCTTGTAAGTACTAGGGTATCAGGTGGGAATAAAATTTTGTTCATGATCCCCTGCATTGGGGATCCCATGTGAATAGAAAATAATATAAAATAAAACGGATCCCCCAATGTATCGGTTTTAGGGGATCAGATGGCAGGAGTAATAAATAATCTAAGATCTAAAAACAAAGGTTTACAGGAGTCAACCGGTGACTTACCGTTCACTGTAACTACGTATATATACATTTTTAGTGCTACACATGTGCCGCGCGTCAGCAGCGCGTTTCAGTGTGGCAGGGTTCCCTAGAACTCGTACATTACAAAAATTTCCATGACGGATCCCGGAATGCTTCAGCGGCCGCCTCCGTGTGGGCAGAGCATAAGTAAAGAAATAATATTATTTTTATTATATTGAGGTAAAAATTAACATTGGACCCTGTATAGGCCTTGTTACAAACACTTAAAGAAATAGTTATAACTGACGTGATTCTGCCTGTGCTTGCTATTGGTGATTGCCTTCCAATTTCAACTTGAGATAGTTTCATAATATTAATTATACTACATTGGTATTTAGGGAGTACAACTGTATGTAATCAAGTTAGTAGGGTACATGTAGGGTAGGGTTAAGTACGGTTATAAGTTAATTTTGGTGAGGACTGTGGCCGCTTTATGTATAGTAAAGTAATTATATCAGTTCTCTTTAAGTAGATATGACCCATATATATTTCAATAATGATCTAATGATTTGTACTTAAATGTAAAATAGAACTTTGAGGGACTGGTACCAATAGCGAGTTTAAATTTATCGGAAGCGAATGGCGCGTGTAGGGTTACGCTAAAGATCGTCAGATAAAGGAGCAATAAAAGCACGGTGGCGTTGGCGCAAAATTGACAAAAGTTCAGCAATAATTTTATGCGGTTTTAGAAAGTCGGGCTATTTATAACCGAAACAAGGTTAGGTGGTTTCATATGGCACGGAACCAGTGATTTATATAAAAACTAACGAGGGGACAGGATAAGCGGATAAACTCGAGAATTTGTAGACAAATCGTAAACGAGAATTGTTGGTATGATATCGTACCGCAAACCGGCCACATTGTGCCAAGTGTCGTATAGTTTGCAGAATTGCAGCTGTATATTTAAAGCTGTATATTTAATATAAGTAACTTAAAGTTATGACCTAAAAAACAGTTCTTTAAAAAATTATTGCTTAATACATGCTCAGCATGAAACCACAAGAAGCTACCAATGACTGGAATATTTTATTTTAATGTGCGTATATAGCTATGCATTGTATTACCTAACACACTAGTGTTACCTAACATCTTTAATTTTAATAATAGTTTAACAGTTTACAATTATACACCAACTTTTTAAATGACGTTATGTAAAAATTTCATAATTACGAAACAATACAACGACTGAGAGAATTATTTAAACAAAACTACCGAGCATTAACCAAATTGAAAGTAACTCAGGCTAAATCATTAAACTAACACAAAATATGTTATTTACCGTACGTACGGGAAAACGATTTGGTTTGTAAGGTTTTTGATATTGATACTTGACACGTTTGGATACGTTACTGATACAAACACATTACACGATATTGCACGGTAGCATTATGTCGTTCCAATTAACTGCTGTTTCATAGTTTTGTGTCTTTATGTTTTTGAGCTTATCAGATCCAATGCCATTCCTATCACCGGATCTATTCCTCAGGGAAGTGTTCTGGGTTGTATCCTTTTTCTAGTGTACGTAAATGATCTTCCTCAGTCAATTCCTTTTGATAGCATACTGTTCGCGGATGACGTTTCTATTGTTTTATCTTGCACATGTACTAATTCACTAAAGAAGGACTTAGATGCGGTATTGAACTCAATCACAGATTGGCTTGATCACAACAACCTACAACTAAATCTAAAAAAAACAAAATTAATCCAATTTAAGCCCCGCCAAAAACCTGCCCTGGAGATCGATTATCAATATAAATCAACTAAATTAGAAATTGTAGACTCGACTACTATGTTAGGTATCGAGATAGACACACATATAAATTGGAAACCCTATATACAAAAAATATCGAGCCGTCTGTCTTCGTTCATATATGCTCTTAGACAATTAAAGCGTGTTACTAATCTAAAAACGGCCCTCTCAGCTTATTATGCGTTTGCCCACTCGCGACTCGCCTATGGGATCGTACTATGGGGTAACTGCAATAACTGCCATGAAATTTTTGTTCTTCAAAAAAAATGTATTAGAATATTGACCAACATCGATCAAACGGCCTCCTGTAAACCGCACTTTACTAAACTTAAAATTCTCACCCTAACAGGTATATATATCTTTGAAGCCTGTAAATTTGTTAAAAAACATGCAGACTTATATTCTCCACTAAATTTAATAAGGCGTAATAATCGCTATCTAAATAAGCTAAAAGTTCCTTTCTCTAGCTTAAAACTATTTTCATGCGCTCCACATTCTATGTTAATTAAAATATATAATCATATCCCTAATTATATTAAAAATTTAGATAAAAATAAGGTTTTTGAAAAACAATTAAAGGATTTTCTCATCCTAAAAACCTATTATAATATGTCTGAGTTTTTCGATGATAAAAGTATTTGAAAGTTGGCCAAGATAAAGAACTCAACTTTTAACTGACTGTATGTCTCATGGTTGATGCTTCTACATGATTGGGATTGTTTTGGGACTTAAATGTATGACTTATATATAGTGCTGAACATGTATAAATAATAATTAATTTAATTTAAATATAATTTAATTTAATTTAAATATAATAATAATAAGATGGAAGGAAGGAAACAGAGAGGAAGACCAAGAATGGCATTCTGTGACCAAATAAAAAGAAAGGTTAATGTGAGCAGTTACAGGGAGGTCAAGGAGTTGGCTATGGACCGTGAGTAGTGGAGGAGGCTACACCGACAAGAGCATGGCTCTTAAATAAAATGAATGAATAATAATAATACCCATATCAATTAATTACCTACGTTTTAAGTTTGGGTTGTTCCTAAATTATATTGTAACTATCACTTAACTTTAATTTGCAACGCCCTTACAGGGTATCACATGTATGCTGTCATAGTTTTAAGTTTATTAAATTGTACCATACCTGTGAAAAGCAATAAATAAATGAAATGAAATGACTAAAATTGAAAAGTCGTGAGAAAACTAAACTCAAATAAACATTTTTGGTAAAACGATTTGGTTTGTAACTTTTTGAGATTTTCATTACGTGTCACACGTTTGGATACATTACTGATACAAACACATAGCACGACATTGATCGACAGCATTTTGTTGTTCTAATCAAAAAGTCAAAGATTATTTATTCCATAGGTAAAATAAATTTACACTTGAAAACGTCACATTTAAGCTACTGCTCGTTCACTACGCTGACCTCCCTGAAAAGAACGAGCAAGAAACTCTAGGGATTGCTCTTTTCAAATAAAGTTAAATGCTATGGAATACACTTTGGATCAAATTTGTGTGGATTCTGGAGCCATGTCGTCTTACCATACAGGACAATTATGAAAGTATATTTATCAAGATAATAATTAACGTGCTAATTATCAACGATAACTACCCCTTCGAACCTTGCTGTTAATTAATTATGTTTTTTAAATACTCTCATAAAGTTTTTCTAAGTGGATACAATATTTCTTAGAATTTAAGTGGCACGTGTCACGTGGTACGTAGAGACTAGGAAGTATCACGACCGTTATCTGGCAGCCGGCTGCCGGTTCGCGGCCCTCCGGTTGACATACATAATATACACACGATACCTACTTTGACCCGTCGCCGCTTCGTAATGTACTTATAAAAATGTCAGTCATCAGTTGATGCCCAATCACAAAAATATAAACATTATCCCCTCGGTTTCGGTTTTTTAACGTAATGTTACGTGTTTTATTTACATTTGCGTAGTGTCCCGTTTCTTTACAATGTAAATTAGATGTAAGAAGATTTAATGACAAATGTAAAGACTCAACATTCCAATAAAAGGACGTAGCGGAAAAAGTAATTTCGAAAAGTCTGTTCACTCGACATAAAAACAATATAATTAGTATAGGATGTTAAGGAAATAAAATGTGTAGAGATTTCAGAATGTCAAGTATTGATTGACTTCAAGTAGAAAGTGTTATGCGCAGGAATGACAGTGACATTACTCAAAAATTTTATTATGTGAAATTCACATGTACCATAGTTTCCAAACTTTTTAGCTTACCGCCCACTTAGACAAGATAAAAAATCTCAACGCCTACCAACACAAAAAAGCATTGAAAACTCGTAGTTTTTATATTAATTTAACACAAAAATCACAAGGAAAAGAAATGTATACTTGTTGTGTTATTTATATAGATCATTCAGGATTTTTTTCAAATGCGGTGGCACCCCCTGGTCATCATCAACGCCACCCCCAATTGCTTCCGAGACCTCTACCGCCTCCCAAGGACTTTTCAGCGCCCACTGGGGGTGGTCGGTAGGGACCACTTTGGGAACTATGACCAATACGAAACCGTGTACTCTAAGCTGAGACAATAAAGTTACCATTTATATAAGCTAACAACTCGACTAGCGAGACCAATTTAATGAGCCAATGTAAGTAGTTGAGAAACTGGGTCAGATGCAGGTTGCAGCATCAGATCAAAGTATTCTTGTAATGTCATCGCATTTCCATGTATACCAAATTTGAAGTCAGTCGGACAAGTGAGATTAAAATGTATGTCTGAAATCCTACGCTAACTGTGAAAAGAGCAGACGATTCTTAAACAGCCGAATAGATTTTCATCAAACATAGCTATGAAACATCCTAATTAAGGCTAAGTTCAGATGACAAAAATGTAACGCTTAGATATTCATACATTTTGCATACATTTGTTAATAGATATGTGCGTCCAGAGCAAATTCTTCAAAACGCCGTAACCGCGCGCTTAGAATTCTGGGCACTGACAGTGTACTTGACGTTTTTTCGTCGCGATAGGACGTGTTAGGCGCCTCGTGTCTTTTGTTGGATACAAGCAATCGGCAACTAGAAGCGATTATAATATAAAATAATATAATATATGAAATAATGTAACGTACCATAATGTAAAATATTCTATTTTCGTACAATTAAGATGAAATCGACATAGTCGCCGGTTGCAGTAACCGCAATTGTATGAAAATAGAATAATTCGCTTCTACTTGCCGATTGATTTTATCCAACACAAGACACACGTTTGCTTTGCCACTTTGCTTTTGCTCCTTGCTTTTCGGCAACTGAACGCTCCAAGATGCGTCTACACACGTAGACGCGCGACAGGTGTGCGTCCATCTGAACCTAGCTTATACTAGCATTTAATATAAAGAAAACCGATTTAAGATCAGGGCTCCGAGTCTGCTAATTTTAAATCACCTTAGTTGCGTGTTGATAGACTGTGAGACTAGAGAACGTTTGGTATTTTGCTAAAAGTTAAGAGTAAATGACTTGTCTATGACTAGTCATCGAGCTACTATTCAACTGCCATTGCAATTTTTTGGTATTTTGATCATCAATGGGAGTTGATAGCGTAGTGCACTAATATTATATACATTTAATTTGAAGACAATATTGCTGATAAAATGAGATAAAAATATAGATATGCATAATAATTTCCATGTTAGTTTTAGTAAGGCAACATCAATCGTTAGTGATTGAATGAATGAATGAATGCTATCACTGCCATTCCACTAACACTATTGAGACTCAAGTGTCATTATAACTTTATTTTAGCAGAATAGCAAATATTATAATTGCAATATAATTTCAATGGAGTCTCAATAGAATTACAATGTTTGAGTACTACCCGTGGGTGCTACGATGCCACACATACAAGGCAGACACATAAAAAAGATTCGGTTGAACAAAAATATTTCCGTATAGGCAAATTCGCTCATTTGTACCTAATCCAAGATATTAGTAAAAAGTAATAAGTAAGACCTCCACCTGCGATTACTCTGGTTCCGAATACATATTTACAGCCTTTGGAGTCGAAACCCTTGGCGTGTGGGGTTCCGGTGCCCTTCGTCTGTACAAAATTTAATCAAAACAAGTCTTTTTATAATATATTTATTTTTATATTTTTTTTTACCAATACGTTAATATAAACGCAGCGAAACCTTGCCTTTTTAACCTACTTCAAAAAAGGAGGAGATTCTCAATTCGACCTTATGTTTTTTTGTATGTATGTTACGCGATAACTCATTTGTGGAAGAGGGTACTTCGGTAGTGGTCCCGTTTAAATTTGCAGATATAATTCCATATCTATGGGTGGCAAACTAGGGGCTACCAATTTCACCAATTCAATAACCAATTTCAATAAAACTTGGCATACATGTATTTGCATATTCCACGAACTTTTGAGGTCGGTTTTTATAGTACTCTGTACTGAGATTATCTAATTCATATTTTAAGTATTATCTTTAACGTCTAAAATTAATAAAAAAGTAAATTAGTTATTTTCGTTAAACTTTAAATAATAAAACGAAGTACTAATGAAAACATTATAATTTGTGGTTAACATTCTAACTGTAACCGAAATATTTTATGGAGTTCTCGAAAAGCAAATTTAATTTAACTCCTAATTTAAGACCCTCGTTGCTATTCTTGGGTGGTTTCAACTAATCTTCATGTACCCGACTTTTAAGAAGAATAGTAGCTATCTCAGTTGCTTGTAGGACCGTCCGTTTTTGCAATTTATTAAAATAATAATGTATAATCGATCCACAGTGTGTGGTCAGTTTATTTCATCCTCGCCTAACACACCTATTTGGGAGTATTCGTTCTTTTGTATTGAAAATATGATTGAATGTTCTATTGATACTGGATTCCCTTAGAACAAGGGACTCTGCCTTACAAATGAGTAGTAGAGGTTAATCAATGCGTCGATCTCAAGTGCAATTTGCTAGTTTATGAAATAAAGATGTATATGAATTTGAATATATTTCCCGTTTCATCCATTAAACAGATCTGATATCCAAGGATAAAATGTAGGTTATTTATTCCGTGAGATTTACATTTTTGCCGTGGAGTGGTCAAGACTAGTCGTTTTGCAAAGCTATAGCCGTTCTAGCTCTCGTGGGGATTCATACGACTCTGAAACAGTCGTATGTATCCCCACGAGAGCTAGAACGAGCTAAATAGAAGTCACGATCGAATGGTTATTTCGTTTAAGCCAAATTAAGACGTAACATGCGAAAATAGCCCTTTTTGTACCGACACAGTCTTCCTATGTCGAGTTCTTAGGTTTTCGCGATTACTACACATTGGAAATGAAACCACTTTTTCGCATCTAAAATTTTTCGTGTTTTTGTTTTTTTTTCAAAGAAACCAATATTTTGGGCACTTTACCTCCAAAAAAACCAAAATATTTCCAAACACTTAAATGATAATAACGAAATTTATTTGTTGAAAACATTTTCAATTAGAGATCATCAACTTACATATTATTGGTTCAGAAGTTAATACTTATATATTTGTATCTTACTAGACAGACACAAATATAAGAGCTTATCGAGACAGAAACGGTGACTACCAGGAGATAAATAAAATAAATAAATAAACACAAAATTGCAGGCTCAACCACTAAAAATATAACGTAATCTATATTCACCATAGAATATATAAAGTTTAGGGTTAATATTAATCATCCATCCGATTTGTTTGAGACAATTTGTTTCTGATGTGAAATATTTACGTTTTATTTATACTCATAAGGTTTGTTAAAATGTAACTTTATTCAATACGACTTTACGACGTATTCTAGCTATATCGATTGAAGTATCAATTGAAAGCGGCGTGTCCGCATCCCGCATGATCCCACGGTCTCGTCTTACAGTGTGCGTGTGCTGTCTCGCCTTCCCACCGAGTCTCATACCCCCTTGTATCTTGGTTAAATCTTCACACAGTGTTCCTCAACATATGCATCCAGCAAATAAGCAGAAAAAGAGAATTTGAATGTGTTGTTAAGTGCCAACTATTTTACGCGTTCTAGGTTCTTTGCGACTAAAGCTCCAGTTGCATAGCAAGTGACGTTTTAGTGAATCTTCAACATAAAACTCATTAAAACGGCACTACGCGCTTCTTTGCTTGTCGTTATTTTACAAAAGAGTTCCCAAGACTCGACATTTAGCAAACACGCTCATCCAAGCGCTGCGAATGAATATATGTAGGTACTCCTTTTGAAATCGTCTCACGCGCGGCGCGTAACGCCAGCCACCTTCAATGTGCACACTTTGAGAAATCCTGCAACTTACTCATTAACAATGCGTAACACGTGTGGCCAAGTGTTAACACAAGTGTATCGAGTTAAAGCTGTACTTTGTTTTAGCTTCGGAAATTTTCCGGGCATATACCAAAACTCTTAGTAAGAACTCCCACAGAAGACATGCGATCAACCATGGGTTACTATTTCTTGCGGATTGTCTTATAAGGGCCCTTTTATGTCAATCTCTTGGGGATAATAAAACTATATGACATCCAATATCCAAGATACTTTACTGAGCGCAGGTGGATGTAGGTACGATATATGGAATAGAAATTAATCATTATGTGGAGTGCGCGTAAGAGGGCCACACTAGATTTTTTGATAGAGTACAAACGAACAAATTTCTCATGTGGAAGTAATTATATGGCTTCCGACGGCACAAGTTTACGGAATACATGTCAGGGACAAATAATAGGCAAAACGTTTGATGGGTAACGAACAATATTCAGATGGTAGCGGCGATCCAATTTGTTATTATAGAACATCATGACAAGGGGCCTTTCAGATGTCTCGTAATTTCTCAACTTGTCACAACCCTAGAATCACAGGTGTGTTGACAATATTTGACGTTTGTGTGACCCAGGTATACATATAATCACGTATAAATTGTTGGAGTTGGAGTTGTTTTGGTTGAATCGTTCTCTACACTTTTAGGTATTAAAAAAATGTAAACAGGCGAGTGCTGTCAAATATGTCAGATTCACGCGTGCTCAAGCTGAGATATGATAAGAAACGTCAACATCATAAATAATTGCTCTCCACAAAATTGAGGTAGTGAAATTAAATAGAATATTTATTGATACTACTATATTCAGAAAAATAAGTGTCTAAAGAATAATACAATAAATGTTAGTTTTTAAAATAATAGTGTCAAGTCATATTGGAATGTCTTGAAAATTTGACACGAAACAGCAAAATTAATAGGAAGCAACATTGACTTGTCAATGGGAAGCAATGACATTATACTTGTAGTTATTATTATATTATAATATATTGATAGAAAATTACAGTAAATAACACCGTACCACCAAACCGACTGAATTTAAAATCACTTACGATCAAGTTTTGCCAAATGAAGAAAGATAATCTATACTTTAGTCGCATTACATTTCGTTCGCTACACGTACACGCCTTATGTTCGAAACCTCCGAAAAATTATTATTTATATATATTATTAAAAATACTTTTTAGGTTCACTATGGGAATTCTCCCATTTTATTCAAAATATTTGTCTGTAATGAAGAATTAGTTATTTGAAATTTGAATTTGAATAAAAAAATAAATAAAAATATTAAACAAAATAAAATGCATTTATTTCAGACAACAATAGATCCATAAAATGTTAGTATTACAAAAAAAAAAACTTTATTAGTACGTAAACTTAAATGAAGAAAAAGTGATTTACCTAGTTACGTATATTCAAATGTTAAGATTCGAACAGGGTTTCCCTAGTGCGGGGCTATGTTGAGTGTGTGCGTTATTATTACATAAACCCTGTGTCGCGGGTGCCATGGACACACTCATAGACAACCACAAATTACACCCAAACTCACGAGAGAAATAAAAGTAGGCCATACAAATATTTCTCCCGGCCCGGGAATCGAACCTGGGACCTCTGCGTGGCAGTCCGGCATGGTAACTGTTCGGCCACGGAGGCAGTTAAATAAAATATTATTTATATTTTATAGTTATATAGTAGTTTATAGTTATTAAATAATATGAGATAATAAATTACTTTGTATGTAATAGTTTAGTTATTGATGAGTTAAGTTCGAGGGCAAAGGCCGTTAAGTTGGTTGATTAAGGTTCGCGCGAACAAGATTACACATGCTTCAGAGCCACACATTACTTACATAATAGTACTTGTATTTACATAAGTAAGTAAATATATACTGTTTATTGTTCGTTTTGTTTAATGCTCTTGTTTCATTTGTCTGAAACTGTAGGTGGACACCTGTAATTAAAGTGTTTGGAGATGTTGGTTTTCTATGAATAAATACGTTATTTATATGGCGAACGGCTATGGAGTGGAATTCCCTGCACGCAGATTTATTCCCTGAATGTTATAACTTGGGCTTTTTCAAGGCGAGAGCGAATAGGCATTATTTAGGTGTGCATGCTCGAGAACCTTATCGTCACCATTACGTGAGATGGAGGTCAAATGCGCATTTGTATGTTATAAAAAAGATACAAATTCCAAACGTTTAACAACACTTGTATTTTGAAAATAGTATTTCTACGACTATATAAACCCCATGAAGCAGTACGGTAAATCTCGTGGACATATGCCTTCTTGTTACAGCGTCGGTGATTGTTACCAAAGCAAAAATTGTTGTGCTTTTCTCGTACACAAGATCACCGTTGGTTCTTCGGAAGGTAACGATCGTATGCTCTATGATTATAGAGCAATTTCCCAAAAAAAATAATTTCAAACTTAGCAACGAAAATAATATAATAATAATAGGCGAAGGAAATCCAGATTGAAGCAATAAACAAATTTATTTCCCATTAGAAATTACGACGGAAACTGAAATCTGTAAAACAACTTTATTAACAAATATTTAAAAGAAGTAATTAGGTCAAACTTTATTGTATTAATAAGCAACAGTAACTCGCTGGAGGAAAATAGCGTTAGGAAATCTTCATAATAATTTAGTATTTACTTGAACGGTAATTAGCTATTTGTGCGAAAACGTTGATTTAACGAAATGCTAGTTGTGTGCTGTAAGTAACATTTCAAAAATATTTTGCATAGTCCTCTACTTTGTGGTGCATAGAACTCGCTTAAGATATCGGATGGAATAATTGTTTTGTAGAAATAACCGGTAAAACAATAATTCATCTAATTTTGGTAGTTATTGCCATATTGTCCATCGATTCAATATTTAATAACAAAAACAATAAGTAAATATTAGTAAAATACGTATACGTCTACCTCTAAATGTCGGATGCGCCTCACTTATACGAAAATTATGCCAGTTGAGCGTTATGCGAATAATAAGTATTTATATGATACATTGCACACCTTTAAATATGTCGACATAGAATATTCCAATGGGTAAAAATCTTGTCTTTCGTAATGTTCAATTGGGCAACCGTGGCACCTTCTGGAGCTACTGAAAGCGGCAAATTCATGAATTTAAAAAGAAATTGGTGAATTTGAGTCTAAACCTTGAACTACGAACATTCTAACTTTAGAGCAAAATGTAAAAAATACGATACAGAGTGTTTTTTCATATCTAGTCGTTGAAATTTTCAGGTAAATCTTGACAGGTCTAGTCTATAAAACCCACTTGGTCAGAGGTGGTGGTAGACCAGATCTAATTTCGCACTGTACAATAGTGTATTTCCTCAAACAGCTTTTTTTTTCAGAAGAGATAGAAAACGAATTACTCGCTTCCACATTTTACATTTTACTACAGATATTAAACAATTTCCCACTTGCTAAATATTTTGAAATAAGAGGAGAAAAAAAAAGTGTTTTTAAGTAGGTAAGGACTATTTTGTCCAGAACTTGCTCACATAAAGATAGTTTCATAATGACGGTTTTATTGAAGTATAATCTTGAATTTCACATATTTCGAGTCACAACACTATTTTATTAGCAGTGCGATAATATTATACCGAACTGATATCCGACAATTTTGTTATGGCAACAGTGAGTGTTTTGTTTGGAAAGCGACAAGTGAACATCAAAGCTAACAAGAGAATAACGAGTGGATTTCTATTGCGAAATGACTATCGAATTTTCATTCGACCTGCTGTGGGCACGGATTACCACAGTATTATTTTATTATTTTGGCCTCCTTTGTATCTTTGTTCACGATTTAATCCTGAGCGATCTAGATTTCACAAGTTCTAGATTTTAATATAAAAATAAAATCTACATGGAAAGACTTGTTATGCACGATTAAATTACTACATAAATTAAAGCCCTTTCAGAAAGAGTTCTGAGCTCTGTAGCAAGTCACAGAACACATTCTCGTTCTCAGTTCATGTTAATTAATAAATTTAAAATATTACGGGCAAAGATCTTGATATACTTTTTAAGATGATTGATTGCGGGTTAAAATTTGTAATTGGTGCGTTAAAGTTCTGATCACTTTGAAATGAAATAATCTTTTTAATATATAAATAATTTTCAAATAAACTTTTAAAGCTAAATTCAAAATTTAAAGTTTTAGTGTTACTTAATTCTTTTCGTTTTAGTTAATTTGGTATTCGCTTTGAAACGAAACTTTTGAAAAACGAAACACAGCTAACATTTGTGTAATTTTTTAATACGAGTTCCGATGTGGCACTAATGTAACGTAAAGTACTTGAAACATTAATGACGTGCATTTTTTGTATGGAGCGGCTACAGCTAATGGTGGCACTTCACATGGCTATTTGTTTTGATATATGTGGCAAATAATCACCATGTGTATATAACATATGTGACAAAGTATTTGCCTCGTTTGCCTATTCTACAAATACAGCAAACACCAAACTCGCGTTACAAGGCGTTGTAGGGCTAACACTACAGGGCGCGACAAGCGCGAGATCTCTATGCGAGAATAGCATTATCTCGCGCAGGTCGCGACTTATCGTGCTAGCCTGACAGGTCGGTTTCTCGCACATCAAAGGCAAATATGGAGGTAAACCGTCTACTCTATGGTCATATTCATTTTAACTCTAGTGACTCCATGTGTAGACGAGCATATTTGTCAGTGTCTGCATGTTTGTCTGTACATCAAATATTTTTCCATGTAGATATATCAAACACCCAATAGCGAATACAAGTAGCCATGTGAAGTGCAGCCATAACATACGCACTGCGCATTTCTAATTTGCTGAATCCATAGTGATAATTTTAGCCTGGCAAATCAGCCGCATGGACGACCACGGTTTAAGGTGAATAATGACGGGTTGTGAGCAATTTTTATTTCTGAAACTGACAACACTGAACCATGTGCGCCAAATAAGTAAATTAAATAAAAAATGGATACCACACGAATTCTCCGAATTACAATGCGTAACGCGTGGCTTGCATGGTGTTATGAATCGACACAGATATGAAGGCATTTTAGACCATATCATTTATTACTTTTGATGTAAGACGGATTCGTTATTATTATGCCGAACGATCAACAGTGGTTGAAACCTGGCGACTAGCCCAAAAAGTATTTTGGTGGTCCTGCCGTAGAGTACCTACTCCAATACTGCTTGTTAGATCTGGTACAATGATGATAGCTGAAAGCTATTTCTGAAAAATGCAGACTATGATGGTAATATTCACAGAGAAACAACCATGACGATTGATCGCTATTACTACATGATAACGCCAGGCCTTACGCGCATACTGCCAAACAAATCATCTCCACTTTGCAGGTGTTGCATCTTATAGCTCTTCACTACTTTCCATATTCACCTGACTCTACTGGTCCTTATGATAATTATCTGCAAGGAAAGTATTTTACTTTCCGCTAAGCAGTCGCAAATGTGTTCCAAGATGTCCTGGATTCTAGTTCTCTACGACTATACCGCGAAGGAATAATGGGCTTCCAGCAAGATAGTTTAGTTTACTTTATTTCTCTCAACATTACAAATTTCATACAAATACAATTACATGTCATTTTATACTACTCTTCGAAAAGTGAACGTCTGTTTACAAAAAAATGAAGAAGTAATTAAGTCATAAGTACACAATAGTGTACATATACAAATCAACATAATTAATGAAACTAAATAAATATATGAATTAAACTAACAATGTCAAGTGTATACACAAAAATGTCAATATGGATTCTTAATAACTAATAAATGTATATATAATAATCTAATTATTTATTAAGTGCTTTGAGTGTACTCTGTTACTGAGTAAAGGGACTTTTCCAATAAAAGGTTCTTCAGTCAGCACCTGAACGTTTCCTCACATTATTTTTTTAGTTTGGCAAAAAAAAAAAAGGTAGGTGCTCGTAGTAGGTCGGTCCTATAACCCGCGGGTTTTTTTCGTGCAGTGCAGTGCAGTGCGACGCGGTACTGATCGGAGTTGTCCCGCGGGACGGAGACACCCACCCATCACCTCCACACGCCCAAACTGTGCTAAGTGTTTCCGCGTCAACATAATGACCTCAAAAACATATTGCGAGAAGTCGGTCATTATTCGGTGTACAGCGCCTTGCTGGATTGCCTCTGGGTTATGCCGACCATGGTTCGTAACACTCGCTTTTGTATTCGCATTACCCTGTCAGCGTCCGTCGAATTACCCCACAAAATAACACCATAAGTCATAATTGAGTGGAAGTGTGCAAAGTACGCCTGCCTCAACGCATTACAAACACCAACGGTTTTATTTTGCGCAGAGAAACATCGCACCACTCGGCTTGTCACATAGCGAGTCTACGTGCTGATTCCAATTCAAGGTAGGATCCAACGTAAAACCCAAGAATTTGCATTTGTCAGTCACCAGAATAGGACACTGGATACTCACACTCGGAATGCGCCTACCAGAGAAGAGCACAACATAGATGTGTATATTTTGTTCAAATTTATTTATTTTCTAATAATTTTTGGATATGACGAGTAAATTAGCAATTACATAGCAATTTTTGTAGTATTATTTCAGATTAACCACTAAAAATCTTAGTAGGCCATATAATTCTATTTTGTCGCAGCAATTTATTATTTACACCTCCGCTTATCGGATCCTCGTTTTTCTATGTCAAAATAATGTTTGACTTACAAGC
Source organism: Hyposmocoma kahamanoa (assembly GCF_003589595.1). NCBI lineage: Eukaryota > Metazoa > Arthropoda > Insecta > Lepidoptera > Cosmopterigidae > Hyposmocoma > Hyposmocoma kahamanoa. The sequence goes on from NW_020653726.1 coordinate 11,138,996, forward strand.
ATTCGTTGACGGTTTAATATCCTAGTAAAGATCTAGTCAATTGTGATATGCCTTTAGATGTCAGGTTGGGGTCGTGAGAATGGACGTGAGATTTAAAAATGCTTATATAAAAAAATAACTGTCCAAAGAAAACCGTAGAAATATAAGAATCGTGTCCGCCTCTTATAATTTGGACATTATGTATTACGGCAACACCCTGTTACTGGTTGCGTGTTGTTTAATAATTTTTATTGGAGAAAAATGGAACGAAATAAATTAACGCACTACGAACAAGCTTCGCTTTCCTGAAAGCCTCATCAAAAAGTTTGATGGTGTAAAAAGATTCATGGATAAACTTTCAATATTTGTAGTTTATTTACTCTTTTCTAAAGGAAATTTCTTTCGTAAACAGAGCGACCGATGATTCTCTACTAGCTTTTAGTGCTATATGCACTAAAAGCTAGCGTCTTCAAGTCCATAAACGTCAAATGAATTTGCAATTATCCAAGTTACTAATTTTTAGCAACTATACATAGACGTTCGTCATAACTCCTATGATGAGTATATCTGTTTGTAACTAGCTATCTTGTTTTGTTTATATCGCAATCAGAAAGCAGTTAGGTAGTTATGTAAAAAGATAAAAATTAATAGCAGCACCGATTATTTGACCGTAGCACTGAGCTGGCTCGTGCGTGACGCGGGAGATTTGTTATAGCTACAATTTAGTAAAGTGACATAAAATTTTCTGAAATAATGACGGTTCTATTTACGTGTAATCATGGAAAACATATTTCCAGAGAGTCGAGGTGTTATTTAGCTCGACTATAACTTGTGTGATACACAGTGATCGTAATTTCGATACTATTTACGGCGCCTTCAAGTTAGTCTACAATACGACTACGCCAACCGTTAAAAGTTGTCGTTTAAGGTTGTTTTGCCTTTTAAAATCTATGATGTAGTATCAAAACGTTAGTGATTTTTCTATCATCCCTTGAATATTAACGTTTGGCAGGTGTGTTGGGCCGTCTTCGACGTGGTGTTGCCGTATTATTCTGAGTTATGCCCTGGTGCAGGCCATTATGTAAACAATATGCAATGCAGGCGCCCGCCGCGTGTGTTTGTTTACTGAATGCCGCAACTCTGTCTTGCCAGGTATAAAGACCAGTAAGCGTTTCTCATCGCTATTTCACATTTTAATATTAATATATCTCTCGGAAACGCTCTTGCATAGCTAGCTTATTTTGAATTGGATATTTTTTATTTGGAAAGGTTATCTTAGTTAATAAGTCATTTTGCCTGTGGTCTTCTGCGTAAAGCCGGGTTTACATTTGTCTGACGTGTCGTGTCGTGACGCGTCAGAACGGTATCAGGTTCATACACACAACACAAACCGTTACGCGAAATGCGACTGTAATATATTGAATGAATGCGTCACGACACGACTCGTTAGACAAATGTAAATCCGGCTTAAGCGTTTTTACTTGTTATATTATATATTTTTATCTCAATTAGACCGCAAATAAATAAGACCAGTAAAATTTATTTTGTTTGTTTGTTAAGACGTGGCAGATACTAAGTTGTACAGGCTGTGCAATAATGTAATTAAATCACGTATTGTTGTGCATCCTTGGATCCACATCCACCAGTGCTTGTGATCATTAATGTCTGTCTGTCTCACTCTACTACGTAGGGCTTCTTTGGCTTACTGCTCACGTATGCATGTAGCAGTACATATAATTCAACTTTTATAATATTCACATTGTCTCCGTTATTATTTATCGAGGTTTTGGGATTAATCTTAACGTCTCGTGTGCGCTGCATTAGCATCACCAGTTTTGAAACATGTATTACGACGAAAATGTGAAATGTTATTGAGGAAATAATAAAGTTTAAAATTCCAAGCAACACTTTATACATTAATTTATTTTTCTCTCGGGCTTGGTCGAGATGTATTAATAAGTCCCCAGAAATGATTGATTATTAACATTTTTAGAATTTTCTACCAAAATATACCTTTATTTATAATAGTAATTTTATATTCTTTATAAAACCTCTCCAACTCGAAAATGGTCGTGGATGAGTCCGGACAGTAAAGTAAAAAATGAGATTGTCTTTATCGTGTGGACGAAAAAGCATATATTCAATGATGTCTCTGTGATCAACACCGTTAAAACAGGAAGTGATCACCGGTTGGTACGAGGCACATTGAATATCAATATCAGGCTTCAAAGATCACGACTGATAAAGGGTACGTTCCGACCAATACCTGCACAACTCCAAAACCCCGAGAGCTTTCAACTCGAAGTTCAAAATCGCTTCGAAGCCCTCGAAAACAGCATAGATGTGGACGATCTAAACAACATGGTGGTGGATATTGTCCGTAACGTTGGGTCCAAGTTTTTCAAAACCCTCCGTACCAGAAGAAGAAACTCTCCGATAAAACACTTCAACTCATGGAACAAGAGACATGAAATGAGGCTACAGAACTCAGAGGATGCAAGTCACTGTAGGCTGCTAAATAGGCAGATATCGAAGTCTTTGACGAGCGCCAATTTAATACATAGCGTATTAAAGAGGCCATTGAGCGGAACAAAGGTGTTCGCGAGAGATCTGTCTGTTGGGTAAAGCCAACTTACGAAGCTGAAAACTGATGACAGTAGCATCATTTCATCTAAGCCTGAAATCCTGAGGGAAATAGAGAAGTTCTATCGACAGCTACACTCCACGAAAGCACCTGTTAAAAGCGAGGCTAAAGACCCCAGAGCCAAGCTTACCCGACATTATACCGAAGATATCTCGGACGTCAGCCTGTATGTGATTAGTGTGGCTCTCAAACAACTCAAGAATAACAAAGCGGCGGGTAATGGTGGAATCACAACAGAAATTCTGAGAGCGGGCGGCAAGCCGATACTTAAAGTCCCCCAGAAGCTTTTAAATGCTATCATCGTCGAAGGTCAAACGTCGAAGGCATGGGGCAGAAACGAGGTCGTCCTGTTCTTCGAAAAGGGTGATAAAACAGTCTTGAAGAACTATCGGCCAATCTCGCTTCTGAGCCATAAATATGAGTTGTTTTCTAGAGTTATTACGAATCGTCTCGCTCGCAGGTTTGACTATTTCCAACCTCGCGAACAAACCGGTTTCCGAAAGGGTTTTAGCACCATAGACCACATTCATACGCTGCGTCTGGTTATACAGAAGACCGAGGAGTATAACCGGCCACTTTGATTGGCGTTTGTGGACTGTGCCTTTGATTCGATCTAGACCTGGGCGGTGCTGCAGTCTCTCCAAAGGTTCCAAGTAGGCTATAGGTATATCGAGGTGTTAAGGTACTTATACAAAAACGCCACTATGTCAGTCCGATTATAGGATCTAATCTTATCCAACTGCGACGAGGCGTGAGACAGGGAGATGTGATATCTCCGAAACTGTTCACTGCTGCGTTGGAGGATATTTTTAAGCTTCTGGATGGAAAGGACTTGGCATCAACATCAACGGCGAGTATATAACACACTTTCGATTTGCCGATGATATTTTCTTATGGCTGAGACCTTGGGAGACCTGAACACAATGCTCGAAGATCTCGGTAGTGTTTCCCAAAGAGTGGGTCTTAAAATGAACGTGGACAAGACGAAGATCATTTCGAATGCCCACGCTGTACCCGCTTCAGTTAAAATTGGGACCACTACACTCGAAGTTGTTGACCATTACGTATACCTGGGACAGACAGTCCAGTTATGTAGGTCCAACTTTGAAAAAGATATCTCTCGTCGAATCCAGCTCGGATTGGCATCGTTCGGTACAAAAAATCTTTGCGTCCAAATTACCTCAGTGTCTCAAGACGAAAGTCTTTGACCAGTGTATATTGCCAGTGATCACATATGGATCAGAAACGTGGACTACGTACTCACTATGGGCCTCACAAGTAGGCTTAACTCAGCGGGCAATGGATAGAGCGATGCTCAGTATTTCCCTACGTGATTGAATCAGAAACGAGGAAATCCGTAGGAGAACTAAGGTAACCGACATAGCTCGTAGAATTGCTCAGCTGAAGTGGCAGTGGGCGGGGCACATACTAGGAGAACCGATCGAGCGACCGCACATCGGGCGACGCTCAGTGGGTAGGCCAGGGAGCGACGATCTGGTAAACGTCGCGGGAAGCCGATGGATGCGGACAGCGCAGGACCGATCATCGTGGAGATCGTTGGGGGAGGCCTGTGTCCAGCAGTGGGCGTCGTATGGCTGAATGATGATGATGATGATGATTCTTTATAAAAAACATTATCAAATTATATTTATTTTTAATTTTTTTTAATTTTCAAGTTAATTCCATTTCATTATTACTCGCTATGGTGTTATATGATTTACAATAGTTTTGCACAAACAAACAGAATTTTCGCAAGGTCTTTAGAAGTAGTAGTCGCGGTAGGACGTATTACTAGTAGCAGTGAAACTCCTTGTGAAAGAGCTCATCCAGGGAAGTACTGCTTTCCTATTTCTGCTGCCAAGCAGTAATGTGAGCATTACCCCGTTCTGGTTTTCAAGAGTAAGGGTGCCGTTGAGTGTTGTCGAGTTCCAGGCACATGGGACTTATTAACTTATGTCTTAGGGTGACGCGCGCAGTGGCAGTACCCCTCAAATCTTTGTGATTTACAGCTCTGAGTGGCACTGCAACTGCAATTGCAACGCCAGACTCAGGAATTGTTCCTCCCGTCATTTGATATCGTAAAAAAAGATGTGTGAAATGGTCAAATTTATCGACCGTGTTAATTTTGAACTATTTTTTTTTCTATTTGAAATTTTTATTTGAAAAATTTGATCAAGCAGTATTTTCAGTATCGCCTAAAATTTCATTCTAGTAAATTAAAAAGTTACAATCGTTACGAAGAATAAAAGACAGTTGTTATTCTTTCGATAGACACTCTAGTACCGCATTAAGATTCATACAATCCCCTTGTCGACGACACTTCTGACGACTTTGGAATTCACAATTGTTTGGACGAATTGTTCACGAATTTTTGAACCCAAAACGGTGAAGTACTCACCACTAAGTCAGATCGCTCAGTTTTAATTTATTTCAGATACAGTTGGGTATCTTGATAAATTTGCAAACTATCAGAAACTTTAAGAAGCTCGCAAATGGATCTTGTTCAATGAACGATGTCAGTAATGGCTCAAGTGTACTTTAGCGAAACAGGGCCTGTAGTGTTGTTCTATGTACGTAAAGCATTAAATGGTTTGGTAGCGACAACAGTATCTAGTGTCATGCGCACCGTACAACTCTTTCAACACTTTAAAGAGAGCTCTGGCGCTATAGCATAAATATGAAAAACCCATTTTTTTGTTTTGTGAAAATACGTTAGTTATTTTTTATATTTGCGCTGTTGTACTTATTGAGTTTGGTCCAAAAGTCAAGCAATGGAAAGCATAATGTGTGTCGCATCAGTTAGGGCCCGGTGGCGCTGGATAACGCGAGGCGCCTCCGCCGCCGCCGTTGAGCGCGGGAGTCGGTAGCACAGCCTGAGCACGCGACCTCGTGTCATTGACCGCGGGCTGCGCCCGCGCCGCGCGCCATTGCTGCCGCTTTTTCCAATCCTACCCAGGGCTACCAAATGCACGAAAATATTGTTTTGTATATTAACGCACACAAGGAACAATAGCCCCTATTTTATTTAACCTAATATTTTTTGCAACTTTATAATAACACAAACAAACGCAAACGTCTCGTTGCGTTTTAATTAGAAGAGTAGGAAAGTAAAGTGGAATGTCAGAATGTTTGATTTAAAAATTGTACTACCTAGGTTGATTGAGAGGTGATTTATTGAATTGAATTCTTATTGAAAGTAACGAATATTTTATAAAAATAATTACAGATAACAGTCGCAGTTTTGATCCAATTATTAACAATGATAATTCATTAATTTGGAATTGTGACCAGTTGTAATTAAGTTTATTGAATTTTGACATTCACCACCACATTCAATTATTTTTTTGTGAAATTACTTTAGTTTGTTATAATTATCAATACAAAGATCTAACACTCAGAAAAAATGCCTTCGTTCTGCCTAGTTTTAATTTTTTTAACGCCTTTTTTTTTGTTGTAGCGCCATCTGAAGAAATAGATTGTACACAAATGGCGCTATGGCAAAAAAGTCGTTAAAAAAACAAAACAAAGGTCTGCAACAAGCACATACAAAAATCCGTAAGATCCACTGGTTTGTTCCGTGGCTTAGTTGGCATAGCGACTAGCACGGTTTGCTAGAAGACGTTGGTTCGAAACCAGCGGAATTTTTTGTGAGTGTTCGATCTTTGTGTTAATAATTAAGACCAGTTGCTAGGCTAGTCACTGTAACATTGCAATCAATGCAAAAATCCTTAGGAAAATAACAAGTTTTCAATTGCTGATGAAGAGGCACTTCAAGATGCGCCAGTCAGGCAGCCCTACTGTAAACCGCTTAGATGACGGCTACGTATGAGCGAAACAGCCTCTCTGGCTCTACGAGTGTAACAGAGACAACAACAAGCTAGTTGTAAAGAAAGGAGAAACCTTTAAGAGATAAAAAAAAGTTGGGACTTCACTGCTGCGTTGAGTTGAAAAATTGGTTTCGTTTTATTTTTGTTTTTAAAAACAACAACCTGCATTCTTGCTTATTTTCTAGTTTGAAGTGGGCGCGTTATAAATGGGTACGTAAGCATGATATTTCCTAAAATACAAATTCCTTACTCTACAATTGTTTTAGTTTAGTATTTCTCACATGGATAAAGACAGTAGATTCTGGGGAGTCATAACAATAACAAAGTGAACTCTTCAAACATCAATTGTTAAAGTCACTTGCTGCATATTAGCGATATGTCATTGTCATATTTCCTATCTACCCGTAACAGCGGCTGTGGTGGAGTGGAGTCATTTGCCTGTCATGTATATAAAAAAACAAAAAAAAAAAAACGTAAAGAAAATTACAGTACTAGAATTCTTTGAAGTAACAACAGGAAACTTGTCACATTGTAATCAAAATTTCAAAGTAACTACAATTAAACCGTCAATCATTAAGCTATGAATGGATAACATTTCGAATATAGGATATAAATGTCGTGTTAAGTGTAAAACATTAATATATATGTAGGTGGTTTTTATGTTGGATCAAATCCAAAGTACAGAGTTTAACTTCAAAGTCCCGCACGGTTCAATGTGGCGAATATTCAGTATATATTTAAGAACCATTCAGTAGTTATTACAAAATGCTGACTTTTATGAGGCGATTTATTGAGAGGATTCAGAGTCAAGTTACCAGTGAAACAACCCCCATACACACACACGCATGCTCACTATTTTCATTGTTCGCTGCGGCTTTCATTGTCTGGTCGTATATACACAAGTATCAGAATGCGTTCCTGTTAGCATCAGATGAAACAGTTTTGTACCATGTAGAGTTGCTCTCTAGATAGTTCTCATTAAACCCACTTCCTCGTTTTTAATTGATTTAAAACTAGTTTTGTCTTGCTGTCACATCTCGAGCAGTCGAAGCAAAATTGTTGAACAAGGGACCTATGTATTCGTAGCTTGTCTTTTACTCTAACCGCACTCACTTTCAACTTATGACTGTAATTCAAAGCTATGACTGTATTCTACCGTTATTCGTCGGCTCAGGAACTGTAATTGCTACGTTTTTGTTCTCTGATTTCGAGGTGCGTTAAACTAATTGTTATTTGCTTATAAAGCAGAAGTGAACAGCAAATGGCGCTATTTGAAATTCGATCCGGCGGCGTTTTAGATAATCGGTCTTCCAGATAAGCTCCTGAAATGAATTTATGACTACTATAAATTGGCACGAACAGCCGTAGATCGCTGTGGCATTAAATCATAGTTTGCTTCAGATGACATTGACGAATTGAGAAATTCGGTCGTATACTGACTTTAGTCGATCATGATAAACGATTTGCAAACATAATTTTCGAAAGTTTGTTTTTTTTTTTATATATTATTATGTAGACTGTGTAATAGTTCTCGTGATCTTCTCCTGGCGGTACTATAAAATACTGTGTACTTAAACTTTTCACAGCGTTCGGAAGTTTTTGAACAGTTCGAGGCCTGGATCATTTAGCTATGAAAATATTATAAGTTTCAACAACCTATTCAAATGCTCACTGCTTCAGTTAGTCAACAGAAAAAAATAGCATTTAACAACTAGGAATGGACCCCAATTAACTTCAGTTTTGCTTCGTCGCTGCTGTGAAGTGCTTAAGTAATTAGGCCAATAAGATAAAATGTTAATATAATAGTGAAGAGTTGCTGAATTTTGTATCTCTCAATGGTGTTTGGGACGGGCAACCAAAATACATGATTTCGGCAGATAATTAATTATTTTATTTTATATATCAAACAACTCGTAACAAAGTCGGGATTATTCTTTGAGAGTATCGTGTATTTATGAAAATCACGTACAATTTACTAAATTCTTTTTTGTTGTTGTTTTCATAAATATCTAGAGTGAAGTAGGTTGCCGTGAAGTGGGACGAGATGAATTTGCGGAAGCGCCCACGGCTAAACAAGAAGATATCAAACGCTACGTTCATTCTCTTTTCAACGAACTTGTTGAGATGGTTTGAGAACTCTCTAAGTATTATCTCTTAGTTCTGAGAACACTTCAATATAAAGCTAAAATTTTTGCAGAGATTTTGAGTATTGAAAAAACATCCGAACTTTTTCGGTTATTTTGGTAGTCAATCATACTTATAATCAATGTAGTTACATTGATTCCGAATAATATATTACAAATAAATATCTAATTGTAAGTACTGTATAGGTATATGTTTTTTGGCTTTGGAGGTAATTTTTTTTGCCTTATTTTCAATTCTTTCGTTTTTTTTGGGGTCATTATTCTATTATTATGTATCACTACACAGGCAGTATTATAACTATTATAAATATGTCTTTTTATTTGTTTTGTACAGTACTAATTGTAAGCTATGCAGTAAAGCATTTCAGGCTTACCCATTAAGACAATCTGTATATATAATTAGGTACATATTACTGTGGGAGTTGAACTAGGTTCTGCATAAAACATGTTAGTGAATCATATTAAATTTAATTTCCGTTTCTGACGTAAACTTTACTGACTCATAAACATGCTTTAATAACTTGCCAGTTTATTATTATTATTATTAGTTTGCAGTTGGTAGCGACAGTCGTAGCAGGGATAAAGTAATAAATGAATGATCTGGAATTGTCTAGTAGTCGGGTGTTGTCAGTGACCCGAGAACTAATAGATTCTGCGCTCAATGTTTTAGCACTGCGATCCCGAATCGCTCCCAGCTTCCTAATGCCGTTTCCGTAATGGCCTTTCTTTTCTGAGCGCAATAATTTTAACTTCGCCATTACGATTTTTGGCGGTTCCTTGCCTTCTTCAAGTTGGATCGTGGTGTTTTATGTAAAAGCTGTATTTTTTGTAAATATTTATTATCGAGAGTTGTTTTTGTTGTTGTATAAATTTCCCTGAGAGAAACATTTATGTAATTCCATATACATATGTAGTAACTTCTTTTATGAATGATTTATCTACTGATGTTATTCAGATAAGTTATCGTATGTAGCATTGTGAGTCGTGAAACGTGATTCTAATTAAGATATTCTTGTTTCCAGTACAATGCGAAGACAATTCGCCGGGGCGGCCAGCAGAGCTGCATGATGCAAGGGAAGGAGACGACGTGACTCTGCTCTGCCGGTTCGACCCAGTGGCCCAACTGCCTAACATCACCTACTATTGGGTTCGCACCACGGAGAGCGAGGTCGAGAATGTAGCCTTCGGAGAACTCACGCTACAGAGCGCCTATAGGTATATTGCCATCATACTACTAAAACTCAGTAATATCATATTTATAATTTGAAAACAATTTATTACCTACCTAACATAGTATCGCAAAGTTCATCTCAACTTCCGTAGTTAATTGGTAGTCGTAAATTGTTGTTACTTTATTGATCAAACGGTTCGTTAGCAAATGAATTTAAAACATTTGTACGACGACGAAGACGAACTCTGCAAATTTGTGGTAATAGTTGTAGTGAACGTGTTAAATCCTAGATTTATCTGGTCTACCATGCAAAATGAATTTGCAAACCAAATGAAATTGCCATGGAAAAGAATAAGCCCCAGATAGAAGATATACCATCCGGAATTATAAAACAGAATCAGTACCCGAAATACGAGGGCTTACTTCGGTATCAGATTCAGATGTGATGTAAATGAAGCATCATCAGAGTTTAAAAAGCTTCTATTTTAATTTAAAAGAATATTTTCTGGAATTCGCAATTATTTAACTTTTTTATAGTTAAACGAGTAGGCATAAAATAAAAATAAATAAAAATACAATGGGCTTTATTTGACATGCGTGAATTTGAAACAAAACAACAAAAAATTTCTTTTTTTTTTATATTTCAATTAAAATAAAAAAGAGCATACAAAATAAAACAAAATAAAAAAATTATAAAATAAAAGCATGTCAAAAGGGTCCATGACTCAGCTTCCGAGGACTATGTACATATATATAAAAATACTTATAGCAAAATATTTTTGTTGCAGAATCACGTACGCACCGAATGACGGGCACTTCGACCTGTTAATCACAGATGTGTCTTACGAGCGTGACAATGGGAAGTTCGAGTGTCGAGTACGACAGGGCGGCACTGGGAAGTTGTTCCACACACAGGCGCACAAATTGGTCGTGCTCACGCAACCCGGAGCGCCATCGATCACCCCAGGACATCAAGTCCAGGCCCAGGAGGAGCGAGAGCTCAAACTGTCCTGTTCCACATCCGGTGGTTCACCAGAACCGTCAATCAAGTAAGTGGAATATTACATCGGATAGCGAATTTTTAGTAACGTGATTTTATAATAATAATAATAATATATTTATTTCAGACAACTATTTAGTCCACATGTGTTAGTAACAATTTTATTCTTAAAAATTATGTTAGTAGGCACTAAATCTAAACATGATTAAATTAAAATTAAAATAAAAACATGAACATTTGAGGCAATTAAAAACGAGGCGAAAAAAGTTGCCGCATAAAGGGAGAGTCAATTGTCCTGGCAATGGTTTTCAGTATTGGGTTGGAGCTGGCTCGCAGTCTGCAGAGCAGTGAGGCCGACTTTTTGAGCATAATGGCATAAAAGTCATCAGTGCGAGACTGTGCAAACATGCCTGACGCGCTGCAGAACCGCGGCAGCCCCAACAACATACGAAAACCATTGATTATATTGTACTCGCAGGGCGCTGATGGCTCTGTGCGTATAGTTGGTCCAAAGGCTGCACGTGTAAAAAACATGGCAGTATGATTTAAAAAGTAGAATCTTTACTTGTTCACTGCAACGCGCAAACCTTCGCCCCACCATATTACACCTGACCGCCAGCGCCCTGCGTTCCCTCTCAATATCCATGAGGTCCCTAAGGTCGTCGGAGACAAAATGGCCAAGGTACTTGTATTGATAGACCCGCTCGAGTTCTATATTGCTTATATAATAATTTAAAAATAATGTGCCGGATAATTTCACCTGGCTCTCAAATCAGGGAATTCCTTGTACTATGAGTACCAGAGCAATGGAATGGAAGAATGGAAGCTACATTCAGACTCAAACAATTTAGAAAATTTTTTGGACATTTCCCAAATTGGTACTGCCGGGAGTAGAAGCCGGGATCTCCTCATCTGGCCTCCACAATGCAAACCATACGGCCACCGAGGGCGTCATGATATGAACATAATGAAAAGAAAAGTAATCTGAGTGCAGTGTGGTTCCACGATTAGAACATAATTCGTTTGGGAAGGTACCCGTGAAAGACTGCAATACGTATGAACTGTCGACTTACTCATGCATCACATAACCTCAAAAGTATTTTATTGTTGTTGCCTGCTAGTAATCAAAACAAGTAACATTTGTTTGCGAAAGTATAATCTGCACAATTATATAGTAGATACGTAACTTTTAAGTTTCAGTCTTTTGGTTTTAAAGATATCGACCGTTCCGTTTTAAGTTTTAGCGTTCATTTTGGAATAAAGTTTGGATTGTATAAAACTGTTTGGCTTACAGTCGTATTCGTTATGATGGTGCATTAATTCCACCTCTATTATTTTTACACACAGTTAACAGGTTTATTCAGATCACTTTAAGTAATGTTTCTCTAATTCTTCTCATTTTATTTGTGGGATAAGTTGCCGTTTTTAATATACTTGGGCATTTTATTTTATTATTTTATTATACTCTCTCCCATACAGTGAAGTTAGACAATAAACTGTAAATGAGAATTTAATTATACGTTTATAAATTCCATATAAGAAATCCATATTGACAAATTAAGATTTGTTATTATTTTCTAATGAATATTATAACGAATGATATTAGTTGAAATAGATAAGTGCAAGTTACTCGACCGCTTTACTTAGAAATAAGTAGTCAATTTTAATTGCATAAGTATATTAAAATCCTGTTAGCTGAACTTTAGCGGATGTATTCAAAAACAGTCTACTCTAATTGGGGAACGTCGACTTTTAATGCTTTTAAGCCTTTCTCATTTTGACGGCAATCATGACGTGTCTGTATCCCCATTATGTACAGTCCTTTGCAAAAAAAGGCTTCTATGAATCTTTCCAGTACTTTAAGTATTAGTGTAAGGTAATATATTAACGCAACGAAATAAAACAAAAAACATTTACTAAATTTAAAAAACTTTTGGTATGTAAATGAGCCTTTTTTAATTTGATTTTTTCCGTGTTTTGTAATTACTCGTACAAAAGAAAATGTACTGATTTTTACCTTTATCTGACTATTTATCCTTTATTAGTATAGCAATAGTTACAAAAGAAAAAAGATAATTTGTATAGTGTGTGGCCTCCTCTTGCTGAAATTACTTCTGTAATTTTGGATGACTTTTTCTGCTTTTTCTGATGTCGAGGGATTTCGTGCTAGCCAATCCAAACGGGAATCCCGACCTCATTGAAGTAAGTCTTCACCAGCTCGGTGTGCTTGAGCATCGTTGTAGAAAAGAGAAGTAGCACCTGGGACAACTAGTGCTGGTTGTACTTGAGAAATTAAGGTTTTCCTTATGTACCATTGTACATTTAGAGCCAATTTCAATGAAAACGTGCTCCGTACGATCTTCAGAAGTTACACCTGTCTAAAATATAACAGACCCTCCACAGTACAGCGTAATTTCTTCGAAACATACGCCTGTATGACGTTCTGTAGGTTTCTCATCACTCTGCGACGTTGTTCCTTAAACAAAGAGATTCAGTCTTCATCGGAAGATAAAACCCTACTCCACTTCACAGGAGTTCATTTCCTTTCAAAAAAGCAAAGCAAAAAAAAGGCAAAGAAAGCTTATTATTTAGGCCCCTAACCGATCCACGGTTGTGTATTTCAACTATTAGAAGTCTTCTGACATTCCACAGGCTAACACTTACATTTTTTACTACTACGAGATTGTTTTTGATGTTTGTGTAGGTAGTCTTCCGATTTCGAAAAGCTTAGCTTACAATATATCGGTCGTCTCTAAGCTCAATAGACCGTTTTCTGTCGGATCCTGCTCTGCATTTAAATGAGCCTGTCTCGTCGTCCAGGTCATCTGAATAGGCCGACTGACACCAAACCGTTACGAAACATAGCATTGTGTAAAGCTTCCTTCAAAAAAGTCACTGTATTATCAGCGATTATATTTTCTTTCGGCCATAGAACGCTATGACGGTATAAAATTTGTCAAGAAAATAAATTTAAACAATTAGACAATGAATTAAAATTACTTGCACGTGCCTTTTACTAAATAACACAACATCTAACACACAACAATAATAAATCTTTTCATTCCAATCGAATATCTTTTAAATAAAATGTTACCAGCCATTACTTTTTAAAACGTGTACACAAAATAATGTTTCCGATTATTCTCATACACATGAAACTTTTTTATAAAATTTGAATGGTTATGAAAGTTGCAGGTGCCCCTTTGTTTTGTAAAAAGGTTTTAGTTTATGTGAATGACTTGTCAAATGCACTTATGTAAATTATCATGTGGCGTGCCCGTTGCGTTATTAAAAATGGCTAAGAAATTTTATTTTATACAATTACATATATCTTCAATATATACACGAAATTATTGTATATGAATTCTCGCGTTACCAAATTGAATTCTATAGCTGAGACAGTTTCCTGCATTGAGATACGTATTGACAGGACTGTCTATGACACACCGAAGCTATCGATGCACTAACTAAGTCTTCTTCATTAGTTCGATTGGCAGAATTCATTCCTGTTTGACTCGCTGCCGGCGAGAACGCCTGTAAACTAGTCTAAGAACCGGTCCCGCAGATCAAAATGCATTTACATTCACCTTGGCTACAAACAATCTCTCGCGCAACGTTCAATTATCCACCTTTATCAGATGGTTCAGAGTGTAAGATGGATTGCACTTATTTTGCTCTCGTTTAAATAGACCGCAATACACATTGCTCGAGTTTTGTTCGCTAATAAATAAAATAGCACGTTACTACCTCGCACAGCTCATAAAAGACGTTCCAACAATGTATAAATAGCTGCAGATGCAGTAACATAAAAAAATAATTTATTATTTCTCATTTCAAACCGTTAAAACTATCACGTTGCTCATTTTTCACTTTTCTCTCAAGTTGTATTTTCGAGTTTCACTCGGTTGCCAGTTATATTACAGGCTGTCATACTTACTCGCTTTCCGTTATAATACAAACCACGGAAGAAAATAAGTTTTTTGAAGTCGTTTAAAAAAAATATTGCTCAAGGTTTACCTTTTTAATGTCAACCTAAAGTACTTGTTTCTGAAGTTTAAACTTCGGAGCTATTGAATTTTTACGGAAAATGACGATTACATTTTAGCCTATTTTATTGTAATGTATTACTCGTATGTGGTCTGTGATACAAACCATTTATTTTTTATTTCTCATTCTTCATCTTCGACTTACATTATATTTATTATTGTTGGTATAACATATTTATTATTATTATTGGTATAATATGACACGAAATGATGATATGATATCATGGCGCAAAAGTCATGTAACCCACATTTATTTTTTCTAAAATTCATATATAATGATTATATACATATATGAATGCCATTTTCATGTATAAAAAATATATAATTATTAAATGTGAGTTACACGAGTTTTGCGCGGATAGCCTTAAATATCGATAAGAGAAAGATAGATTAAAAATAGCTACGTTTTGGATATTATGATATTTGCTTTATCTTGAATAATTGAAAACACAAACATTTATCGCAAGAGTTTCAATAACACTGAGTAATTTAAAATTCAAAACAGGAGCAATAAATCTGGAAAAGAGGCATTATTTCATTTTGCTTGTGAAAGATTTAGTTTGGGCCTTAAGAGTATTTTAATACTAAATAGCACGTTTTTTGTACTGGTGTTAATAAATTCGTTTAAATTTGTTATACATATGTCTAAAATTTGTCCTTGTGGAAAAAATATATACGAAATTTACTATTTCTTTCTTATGCAAAACCTTCAGAATTTTTATATTACTATTTAGTATTCATTTGGCGTACACACAAGTATGCATGTTGTATTTATTGACTGTACGTGCTGCATTTGAGGTTGGTTTCTTCAAGCGGCCTTTTGTCACAGCCTTTCGATGTGCACTTTTTCATTTATTTATTTATTAACTTTAAATGCACAAAGCAAATTAGCAAAAGCAGATAAATTAGATTTGCAAGCCATTATTAGGTTAAATTCACTACAACTAACAAAATAAACATTTGTGCCAAAAGTCACAGCGCCTCCAATTCAAGGTCCAATAGTAACTAGAACTTTACTCAATCTTAACATTGTTTACCAGGTGGTATCGCGAGGGCTCAGCCTATCCTCTGGACGCGGAGGTGATCCACGGGAAGACACGAGAGGTGGCTTCCGTAGCCACGCTGTCGTTCACTCCGACAAGAGAGGATGATGGCGCCACCTTCCGTTGCGTAGTATGGAACCGCGCTATGCCTGAGGGACAGCAGCTGGATGCCATCGTTGATGTTTCTGTTAATTGTAAGTACTACCTACAGTACATATATTATTTTTTATTTAGATATATCTGTACGTGAGAGGTAATAGACCTTAAGTACAAATTTTTCAATTCAGATGTTTTTACAAATATTGGTATCGAATTTAGAATGATAAAAATCGCGCAATAGTAAACGATGCAGTTCTATCGTCGTTTGTTTTTATGTAACACATTGTTTTGTTTGAACTTATGATTGATTTTGAATACCTAATTCAGAACCCCAGTCTCTTTAAAACGCTCTGTAGTAAAAATTACTGCAGCACTTAGAGTTCTTTACTTCTCACCCACAAATCCACAAAGAACTTTGCAATATATTACAATGTAATTAACATGTAAACTTCTAAATACTATACATATCTCAGAACACGTTCATTAGTAAAAAAGGGTAGACAACCTTTTTGAACAGGTAGTTCTTTTCGTAGCAGTACTGGCACACTTGTTAAGTAACATTATACCGGGTCAACTTAAAAGGCTTCGTCCTGTTTATTTTGCATTTTCACTAAGTTTCTATTATTTACAAAATGGATAGCAGCTTTTATCAGGGGAATCTGCCTTGCGAATGTACTGCTTGTAATGTGCCACTATTGTTTAATCAATTTGATGATTTTAAATTTAAATTACTTATCTATGAAATAAAGATATTTTTAATTGTTTTATCTATAAAACAAACTTCTAAGTTTGTTCAATGGTTGAGTTGGATCTTCTACATATTATACTGAATTAATTTTCAACTCAAGGTCAATAACATTCATTATTTACTTTGTAAATTTATGATATTGTAAGCGCAGTTGGTTTTCAATAAAAATAAAAGCGCGAAACGTTTCGCTTCCACATTTGTATGGCGAGGCGACGGGTGTTGAATTCCCTGCCTGCGAACTTATTCCTCGAACGCTATAATTTGGACATTTGCAAGGCGAGAGTGAATAGGCATTGTTTAGGTGTGCATGCTACTTGCATGAGGAGAATCAGCCGAACAGCCAATGCATATTTCTGAAGCTCGTTGCGGTAATGTAGTTACAATATTGTTGTGTAACTGTACAACGCTAAAGGCATACAGAACAGCATGTAAGATATTCTTGTGGCATCCTTGCTTTTTGTATCCAGTTCTGAAAATACACCATGTTTTACTCCAAAACGTAGGTTACTTAGGTAAGCATCTGGGGCATTTACTGTATGTTGTTGCTTTCAAAACACTGTTGACTCTTCTACACAATAAATTTTTTAAACGTAATTTACACATGCCTATTAGTGCTGATACAATACACCTACTTATCAATTAATGTTATCCAAATCATAAATACTTAAGTAGGAATAAATTCTAACGTTGTCATGAATTTTTAATGTCCCTGGCCTATTAGTCCTACGTTAACAAGTTAGCAGACAATTTAAGTCTGCTTTGATCGATCATTCATCATCAACCCATTTGTAAATATACGTTCCGCTGCTGGGCACGGGTTTCCCCTCAGGCGAGAGTTTTAAGCCATTTTTTTTGTAATATCAAGTGACGGAACGAAGAAGTCGTGCGCCTGGTGGTAAGCGACACGCCTATCCATAACAGTTGCAGTGTTATTCGGAGCTTTAAATCGTAAAGATTTTATGGGCACTGCCAATGCGCTCGTTACCCTGAGACATAAGTCGACAAGTCCCATGTGCCTCTAATTTCACCAGCACCCTTACCCTTCAAAACCGGAATACAGTAATGTTGACATTACTGCTTGGCGGCAGAAATAGATGAAATAGATGGAAGGCTTATGGTAAATTTCAAATTAAATTTCGCAGATAAATTCCGAAAAACTCAGAGGAATAACGAGCCCGGATTCGAACCCACGGCCTCTGCTTGAGAAGCGGTATCACAGCTTTTTACAATGGCTTATCACAACATAATGTTCTGCAATGAATTCTTAGAAGAGTGTGAATTCGCCTCAAGTTTTGGTTGGTTGTCTCATGACTGGCGGAAAAGATCTCCAAAGTTACAATAAGTAATGTGAACGGACAAAAACACGTCTACCATTACACTAAAAATTTGAATTTAAATTTAACCCACCAGCTGAACAAATCTTTAAGTTACTGGTACGTTTTAACGTCCACGGCTGGTGAAAATACTCACAGTGTTTAAATTATTAAATTCCTCGTGCGGTGAGACTTTTATTAAATACATAAACTCAAATCAGTTGCAGCTATGTTCACGTTAATGAAGTTCTCTAAAACTTAAAACTTTTTGCCTCACAAAACCCACTGTTAGTTTACAGCGCTCGACTTGGAATGCTCACTGCTCTTTTTTAGTTTATTCATAAAGGCGTAATTGAAATAACGACTGCAAATTGTGATTACTGTGTGGTCTTTTCTCATTGACGTGCCTATTTTAATTGAGTTTTTTTTAAGAAATGGTAAGCGACTTTCACATTTCGAAACATTTTGGCGGCATTTTGTCATTTACGTGAATTTGAATGAAGACTTTTTTTAAGGTATTGCAGGAATTGCCGGCAAGTGTTTATAGTTTCGAAACGTACTAATACTGTGACTAAATTCACAAAGCCGGACAACAAAGTACTTATATCAATTAACTGGATTCTGTTGCAATATCGAGCTGCTGGTACCGCTGTCCGCAACGTCATAGCTACTCGATACGATAATCTAATTAATTGAAATAGTTTCTCGGTTACTTACATATTAATGCCGGTAAAATTATTTACGTCAAACACGTATACAATACGTATTAGATGTCCAGGTCCATGTCATTGGTAGGGTACTGGTCCCGTGCGTATATTTGGAAAACGACAAATTAGAAAATTATCCCAATACAAAAATAACAATCAATAAAAGCGGCTATATTTCACATGCAAGGTACCTAAATACTAGCAATTATAGAAAATTACATAATTCCTTCATGACACAAAAAAAAAACATTCAAGCTGTTGATCTCGTAATAAAAGGAGTAAAAATAGATAAACAATTTATCGGTCGTTTTTGTTGAGGCTAACCACAGTCTACTATGATTTTATTCGTAATATTTATTAATAAATGTATTCAGGACTGCTCAAATTTGACTTTCTAATATTTCCTTATTTCGTAGTGGTTTCTCCCTGTCGCATTTGAGTTGATTTTAACTATAAAGAGTATTATGTTATACTTATCTTGGAATTTTTTGTTTATTTCTTTTAACCGCAAGGATGTAGTACGAAAAGAGTACGTCTATGTTGAGGAGGGTCATTATTACTCTATATTTCATTTAAATTTTTTATATATCAGTTACAACTTTTTAATAAATTATTTTATATTAACATATTGGTACGGCTTCATTTCAAAGACATTCATTAAAAAAAATAAGTTTTATGGTTTTAAGTATAAATTTTCTAATCATACTTATTTTACAATACGTCTACAAAATAATCAACTTTGCAAGGTCTTTTCGTTCCATGCCATAAAAAATAAACAAACATTATTTTATCTTGCTAGTTAAGTTATTTTGGTAATATAACATGAGATCAATAATATTCGTAATAAATGCAATAAAAGTCAAATTCAGCCTAAACTTGTGTAGCCGTAGCATATTTTTGACAGTACGAAACAGTATGTTCTGGACAAATGTACGTACGACATCCTTCACACACATGATTTGTCTTCCGATGTCTGGTATAAGGACATAATTGACGCTATTTCGGGCACCTGGTACTTTGACAGTCTGTCCTGTAGAATCGCCACTGAATTTTGTCCTTCTTTTACGCAATTGTTGGCTAGGCAAATGTGGTATTTCTTTTCGAGTACTTAAGTGTTCACAGACAAGCTCTCGGTCAACATTTTTAAAACAATTGCTCTTGCCTATTATGACTGAAGGAAGTCGATCTTAGGTTTGCAAATACGCTAGTGGTTCTTTATCATCATCGTTACTCTCATCACTGGCATTTTGCTCCGTATACTATTTTCATTGCGTTCACATTCATTCACATGATCTTCCGTTTCGCTGCTGTCGGGTAACAATTCATCTTCGCTATCTGACTCCATCAGAATACGACCTAGTCGCTTGCTCTCACGCTGTTCCTTATTATTTTGACTTGGAACCCTAAATGTGGCAGGTAGCCCTCTACCCAGCTATAAACTCTAGCTACTGAGATAGTAGACAACATACAATAAAAACTGTACTCAATCAAAAATCTGCAGGATAATAATGACACCTCCTAATCCTCGCCGGGTTAAAAACACATTACATGCATAAAGTAAAATAACGCGTAAAGTAAAAAAGATATCTTAGGTGCATATATATAGGTTACTAGTTTTGATGAAATAAAAATGGTTTGTCTTAAAGGTTCGACTTAACTGACTCTCTCAGTGAGTCATGAAGGTAAATTATATCTTTTATCAGGTGTATTCATTTAAGAAAATCAAGAATTCGATACACAAAAAAGACAGGAGTACCTTCAATATAGACTATAATTTGTGAATTAAATATTGTTAAACTGATTAACAGTCGAAAATGTGTCCTTATTTCCATTTGGTGAAATTACAGGTCGCACGACTTGTCAACTTATGTCTCAGGGTGACGGGCGCAGTGGCAGCGGTTTTCAGATCTTTGCGATTTAAAACTCTGAGTGCCATTGCAGCTGCTATGGACACGCGAGTCGCTTACCACCGGGCGCACGACTTGTTTGTCCCGTCACTTGGTGTCATTTAGACGTTTTCAGCTTACTTGCACCCTAGACGTAGGTATTGCTGCGCTAGTCATCACCAAACTCTTGTCTCTGTTGTAGTGGCAAATGCCATCGAAACTGACAATTTGAGTACAAGTCGAAGTTTCTAGCTGCAATAGCGTCTAAAATACTTACACAAAAAATTGAGATCTAAAATATAATGGGATGTATTTAAACATGATAATCTCAAAGTACATTGAAGTTACATGTTATTAAATGGTTAATTGATATAAAACAAACCCTCCCCGGAGCTTATTTGATTGCAATAACGCTACATGTTAGTATAAATATTTATTAATGTGCGTGTGCTACGAACGTTAGGAAATACGATAGCATAACATCCCAATGTTATCTAAAAATGTATGAAATTTTCTTCTACATTATACAATGAATCTCATAACAGCGATGTTATTCATTTTCGCGATCCAAATTTTTTAATCGCAACATCAAATAGCAAACGTAATCGGTATTTTGTACGCAGGTCTGTTTATTTGTGAAAACAAGCGATTATTTAGACAAAACGAATACCTAGCTACTCGTATCACTCCCACGTTTAACTTGGTAAAGTTCGTCGCGTATTTCTCACACTCAAATTACAATCAACTCTGCTATCACCTCTCTCTGTGAGACGTAAGTCTTAGTAAACCTCATTTAGAGAGTCATCTACGTACTCCGTGTATCAATCACTTCATGGACAGCAACACTTTCTAAAAGTTTAAGTTAAGCACCTATTTCGACGTTATCGTATTTACAAACGTCAGCATACACAATCGTGTAACTAGGATTTCACGTTCCCGAACTCGTAAAGGTAAGGTTTTTGGAATGTATGTGAGAAATGAAACTAACAATGCATTTTAAAATTAACATTCTTAAAACATAAACGTTCCTAGTTTACGTGACTCAAAACCAAGGAATTAAATTATCACTGATTTACATTAAAAGATTGAGTTCAATTTACATTGAATATGTAATACGAAGAGAACAGCAGAATAGGTACCTTTTATATGAAAGGAAGCCTGTTTTTTGTATTCCTCTATAAAATTACTCGTATATTTATTGTTATTCATTGTTTGAGACTCGTTAGAGAGCATTTCAGCAGCAACATTCGACATGTTGAAGAGAAAGAAATACCCACCGTGCAGTGTTAAATAATCCTTTTAGACGTGACATTTCAAGTGAGGCTTAGCAAGTGATACGCAGAATGAAAACTGACGTTTGCAAATTTGGTATGGGTTTGTAGAAAACTTACTTTAAAGTTCTTCGATTTTTTAATTAAGTATAGCTAGCACAGGAATAAGTTGTCCTGTAGATATCCGTAGACGTTGTATTGTATACACCTCTAGGCAAAAGGGGCACTGGTTTATAATGTGACTTAGGATAGACTTAAGAAAAAACCATTAGACAGTTTCTAGAGAACTTACTTTTGTCGTTAACTTCAAGAACCCGTTAAGATAGTTTATAGTGTAAGTTTTTATCTATTAGGTAACTTAAAAATAATTTTAAGAATCCCAGTGATATGAATGATTGAAAGATAATTTTAAATTTTGAGGAACTGATGAAATAAATCATGGCCAACTAATAAATGATATTAATATGAGGTAGCTTAGTAGCGATATTTAAGTTCGCATCGCAGGAATATAGCGGACAACTATGTGCAGATTAAACTACATGAAGAAAATATGCATAAAAACTGAAAAACTTTAAATCCACCTAATTTATATGAAAATTTAAAATTTTGAGGTTACTTTTAAAAATTTCTGGCGTTTGGTTAGTAATGGAAGTTACTTCTCAGTAATTAATTCATTGCAATAATTGGTCACACTTTTGTGACGCCTAAATTAAGTTAAATCTAACTGCAAAACATTGCAAATACGCAAATGTTTACATACGCCATTCGATAATTTTTGGAATTGTCTTAAGAGCAAAAGGAATTGCACAGAAAATCTAAAATTATCAAGAAATAGTGTCAATAGTAGTAATTCTGGGTCAATAATGGTTGGTTGTAAGCCACGAAATCTGTGTTGCCAGTTACATTTTTGCTGCAATGTTACATTTTACAAATTTGTTTTTTTTGACAAAAAGTTGTAATTGTAAAAGATAAATCGCCCGTTTGCCCGAACAACGTGACGTGACGTGAACAAAGCTAGCGGGCCAGATGTCGTTTCAGCGGTAGTCTCTGCTGTTCTCACATGCCTATATCGCCTCCCACTTGAGACTGGTGTAGTTCCCAGGTCGTGGAAACTTGCAAACGTGCAACCTGTGCCCAAAAAAGGAAACGGAGCTGATCCTGTTAACTATAGACCTATCGCAGTCATTTCCATCCACCCTTATCGTAGATAAACTCCGGTCGAAAACGCGAAAAGTGCATAATTGTGCCATTATAAACTGCAAAAGCATCATAACTGTGGGCAAACGAGTAAACAGGGGCATTTCTTTCCACGGTCAAGTGATTTTGTAATCAGAAGATGCATAATTTATATTAAAAACAATTATTTTGGTTTTGTATGAATTTCGAGAAAACAAATATGCAACCGAGTGTATGCTTTTACTTGGCGCGTTATATTTGTGATCCTTTGTTAATACGTCATGAATATCGAACGAACGCACTTTTGTATAATGCTGAATGTTTCGTGGTACGGGCGCTTGTACATTTTTTTTGGTCAAATTTAACATTTAGTGATGTATACGTTAGGCAACACTGTTCTCGATTTTGAAAACACAGGGACGAAAATTATTATGACCTCAGAAATATTATAAAAATGTTCCATAACTGATTATCACTAGTATCAGGTTTCTTACCACGGTATGACTTCTTTTTATTTTCCCGATATTTCGGAACGTTAAGACGGTTTTGCGACAGAATGGATACAAAATAAAAACATTTAAACCAATACACAAAAGGAAGAAGCAAATTGACGTACAGAGACTACCAGTTTTTCTGCCCTATGTACAAGGGGTGACAGATAAAATAGCCAGGTCGCTAAGGAAGTTTTCCATAAAAACTATTTTCAACCCCTTAACCAAAATAGGAAAAATGTTACGTTCACCAAAAGACCACCTTCCTTTACAAACACCGGGTGTCTATAAAGTGAACTGCAGTTGTGGGAGCTCGTATATTGGTCAGACAAAACGAACAATTGTCGATCGTATGAAGGAACATATCCGAGCAGTAAAAAACAATGATGCACAGAAGTCGGCTATAGCACAACATCTCACACAGACTGACACTAACCACTGGATCGAGTTGCATAGCCCCCAGGTACTCTCGACAGAACGTCACTACATACCACGGTTGGTACGAGAAGCCATCGAGATCACGAAGTACAAAACATTTAACCTTGATGATGGTTTTAAACTGTCCAGTGCATGGAATCCGGTCCTTAGTGCGTGCAGTAATAAAAACAAAAACACCTCAAGTTCAGTTTCGCGTGTGGATACAGTGAGTGTGGTTTGTGTGAAAAAAGTGAGTGACAATGGTAACGCCACAACAAATCGCGATGAAGGTAGTCGTCGACAGCGCAAGAGGGTAGACAGATATGTCTGCTCATAAAGCTGTCATCTGCCGCCGTTCAGTCAACCCGTGACCATGGAGCGTGCAACCGTTCCGAAATACCGGGAAAATAAAAAGAAGTCATACCGTGGTAAGAAACCTGATACTAGTGATAATCATTTAGTGAATAACCACGAAAGTCTTAAAATCTATATGTTCCATAACGTTTAGTAACATTTCGTTTTTTTTTTCCAGTTGTGTAGTATCTATTATCAGTAGTATCTGTAATTTCGATAATTTTTGCAGCACGTTGCCTCGAATGTCCGAATATAATGAGCAAATAATTACATATATCGCCGGATATGTAGTACGAGTACAAAAAAAATAAAAATGTGAAGAATGTAACAGTGCGCTGTCCTTCCAAAAACCTGGAGTTGGTCATACACACGAGTTCGTTGGTTTCAAAGACGAAGGTGGTCTAATTTATCCCACCTAAGATGCTATCTAAATATGCACAGTAGCAGAGTTAGAAATTCGAGAAATAATAAACAAATCTCAAAAATTTCACACGACGCCGTCATTAAGTAAACCTCTTCTGATTAATGAGATTTTACCATATTCTGTCAGCAGTAACATTTTCAGTTGTCCTGCCATTCCTCAATTTGATCAATAACCAACAGAAAACCATTTAGTAAAATTAATTAAGGCAGTCTCAAGTTCATATATTGAGGAGTGTTTTCATTATTTAAGTTAATCGATAAGATCTTTTATTACAAAAAGATGATATATATGTGGTCATTTCATTGGAAGAACAATAATTTTAATATTTGAAATCATTTCAAAATTAAAATCTTAAGCTTTTTTAAGTAATTTATGTTTTTTAAAACAAGTAAAATAAAGGACTTAACTATCTTATTCGAATATTTTTCTACTATATTAATATTACGACTACTTGTAATCAACACATACTTGAACAAAACTTATTCTATTTAGAATCGATTAAAGTTCTTGTGACGTCATAGTGGGTACAAAAAATGTGGCACGCTTGGTTTTCATACAAATTGTTGTACTTGCGGCGTCTATATTATGTCTGTGCTGTGGGAGCGAGGCTATAGAAAAGAAGGCCAAGCACTTGCAGTATCTTTGGACATTTCTAAAGCCTTTGACGGGGTCTGGCACGCAAGCTTTTTAAGTAAGCTTCCGTGTTATGGGTTTCCTATTGACTAACTCGGACTGGGTGACTTTGGTGACGTTACTCCACACTGGGACAGTTGCTTCAGCTGTATCAAGCACAAGTCCGGTCGTGTATGGAGTACTGCTGCTACATTTGGGTTAGCTATGCTACTGGCCACCTTGGATTCAATTGACAAGAGTGTCAAGAGGCTTATAGTAATAAAATAAAGCTTATAAGCTGCAGAGTCTTGAACACCACCGTAAAGTTGCCTGCTTATCGGTATTTCACAGGATATATCACGGAGAGTGTGTGGTTGAATTACACGATTTAATTCGGCCTTTCATTTCCATCATCGGGGGACTAGGCATAGGCTTGGATTCCAACTCCATGTCGTGGATATTCCAATGATTCGCACGAAGCGTTACGCCTCCACATTTATATGGCGAATGGCTAAGGAGTGGAATTCCGCCGAATGCCGGAATGCCGACTTGTTCCCTGAAAGTTATAACTTGGACCTTTTCAAGGCGAGAGTGAATAGGCATTATTTGGGTATGCATGCTCCATCGTCGACCTCATCGTTACTTTTCACCAGGTGAGATGGAGGTCATATGCACACTTACATTTGAATAAAAAAGGTATTATTTATATATGTCGATGTATTAGAGATAACACGTTGTTCTGGAAAATGGGCGATATATATGCCTAAATCTCAGAAATAAAAAAGTAAGTGCGCTCAAGAAAAATCAAGCTATAATCAGTAATTGATTGATTTCTTTTTGTTTGCGCCATGTCTGGGTTACTTTTTTTTCTAATTTGGGTGCGTTTGTAAACTATAATTTAAAATAACAAATGTTTAATGAAAAATTTAATTTAAAAAATCACAACGTCCTCAAAAGTTATGATAATTGCCTTAAAAACAAGTTACATATTACGCGAGAATTTCAAAGTTACGAAAAATGTAAGAAATGTTACCATTTCACAACCCTGCATCATTCATGTGATTTGCCGAAAATTGACAATTCTATAGAATATCTATTAAAGAATGTGAAGTTAGTGTCTTGTAACAGATAACCTATAGATCAAGTATAGTGTATTTTATCTAAAGGTTATCTTAAGTAGGAATTTTGTAGTAGAGTTACTCCAAAACGTTTGAAACGAAAACTTTAAGAAAGAGTTGAAACATTTTTTATAGAGTTGCAATAGATCGCAATAAGGCGATTTTCACTTTATCTGTTCCAGTTGCTTTTAAAAGGGATTTAAGAAAAACTGACTGTATTAGAGTTTCTACTCTTAAAAAAAATCATTATATTGCCTATAACTAGATAATATCTAACCATAAGATTCATTTTAGATAAATTAGTATGGAGCTTTACTGAGTATGCTACTTGGGGGTGCTACTTAAGAAGTACTTTTAAACTATGTATGCTAACCATTTTTTTGTAAAAGTTTTAGTGTGGGATTTTTTTTCACTTTATCCGGGTATAATTTAAGCAAATTTCACTCTGAACTCGGGAGTTATACTGTAACGTTTTAATCACGAGATCTATAAGTTTTTGGAATTTATTTACTATAATATTATTCATTAACTTAATTTAACAGAAACCTGAAATATTTATGTAGCTTTGACGCTTTTTCAAAATACGACCGTAAGTTAAGAAAATTGAAAATTTTTTTAAAATGTTTTTTTCTTAGCCTCGTTTTTAACAGGACTGTTCATTCGGTAGGCAGATTCTTTGTGTCTCTTTAGGTATTGTAAAGTGTAAGGTTTGTTATGAATTTTTGATATGGACCCAGAATTTGTTATCTATATTTCCGGAACGTATGAGTTTGTGGTTTTCGTTAAGCTCGGCACCTAAACAAACATACCTTTACATATTAGACATGCCCACGTAGAATAAAGTTTATTTATATGAGAATCTAGTAGGGACGAGCGGGTTGAACTCATAGATATTCCTATATCTATGGTTGAACCCCAAACGTTCACTAAGTTTAAGCTGTGAGTGTTTATTGAAAGTCACGAATTATTTCTGTGTAATTACTTCACTAGTTTGTTATAATTATTAATACAAATATCGAACACTTAGAAAAAAAAATCATTCACTTAGAGTAGTTTCACAAAAATAATTGAATATCACAATGGTCAAACATCGCGACATTCAATAAACTTAAAAATTAAAAGTGAATATTTCTATGTTTTTTTGAATCTGCTGCAAATAATACTGTCCGTGGAAAGTCCATTTATATAGAGATTTTGAGTTGAGATTGATGTATATTTTTATTTTGGCGAAGTAACGTTTTGCAGGTGTCTCGCTATACTAACCTTCTTAACCGAGGACATGTGGTTATTTCACGCGGGTCTTCCACTGATATAAAATACACGTTGTTTGCCTTTCTAGTCAAAATTTACAGAATTACTGAGTAAGCTAAGTCGTTAAAGTAGATTAAAATTAAACCAGAGATATATATTTGCCGTTCCTTCTAAACATTTCGTGTACCGGCGAAGACTTATTTTAGGACAAAATTGTTTAGTAAATTTAGGAAATCCCAAACTGGTTAGAATTTCCACGAAAAGTTAAAATAACACAGAATTTTTCCCTTGTTTATTGTATTAAAAAAAATAATGTTGCTTTTTTTTTTCAATAAGAGCTGTCAAGATGGAGTACATATGCTTCAGACCGTTGGGTAATATTGTACAAATTGTTAGTAGGTAAGAAACTTTGTTTGGTACTTAATGAAATAATGAAATCGCGAAATGCCCCTGAGCGTCCAACCTACGTTATATTTGCTAGTTAGGTAGTTCAGATTTTGTAGTTAAAATAAGGGAAAAAATACAATTGTCTTTCAAACTATATGTACAGAGGTATATATGGGTAAACTTGTACATTATATTAGTATAAACAATATAAATTGTATGGTTGTTATGTAGTCCAGAAAATTTTTATGGAGCTGATGTGAAATTAATAAACGGTTCGCATGAAAAGAGAGGTAGTTTACAATTTTAAGTACTATTAGTACCACAGACATATATCTAGATAGACGCCGCAAGTGTACGTACTTGCGTGCCCAAAGTAAATGAAATTCACTTACTTGCCGCTGCTATACTTCAGAACGCGCTCGACCGTTATCGTAGATAAACACCAGTCGAAAATGCGAAAAGTGCATAATTGTGCCATTATAAACTGCAAAAGCACCATAACTGTGGGTAAACACATAAACAGGAACGTTTCCTTCCACGGGCAAGCGATTTTGTAATAAGAAGATGCATAATATATTTTAAAAACAATTATTTTGTTTTTGTACGAATTTCGAGAAAACAAATATGCAACCGAGTGTATACCTCATGATTTGTAATAAATTGCGGCTTTTACTTGGTGCGATATAATTGTGATCCTTTGTTAAAACGCCATGAATATCGAACGAACGCACTTTTGCATTATAACAACATTTAACATTACTATTTATAATGGTCGTAAATTGTGCTGTGTACGGCTGTTTATAATCATCTAAACGGGATAAAGAGAGGAGTTTCTTTCGTTTTTTAAAAGATGAAACGAAGTAAGTAAAAAAACATATGTCTGAGGGTCGTATTCCAGAACTCTACTCAATGCTCAAGTCAGGACTTGAGCAGACTTGAGTATGATTACAAGCACTGGAAATACGACCCTAATTGCAAGGACTTGAGTATGATTTTCAGTGCTCACTGCAATACTCAAGTCCTGACTTCAGCATTGAGTAGAGTTCTGGAATACGAGCCTGAGAGTCATTCAGTTATTGTTGTCTTTAGTGCCGAGTAATATATAATACAGATTTATTGTATCAATATAATGAGACGCCATAACTTCGTGAGCTAGACAAGGGTTCTAGTATTTTCAATTTGTATTGCCGATAAATATTACGTAGTAAATATACCTAATTATTAACTAGGTAATGATAAAGTAGGACACGCAATTTCAAATACTTTGTTTACCTGATTTAAAGGTACCTGTCCAAAATATAACATTTTAAGTGCTTTTAATATATTTTTTAAATAAATCTTCCATATTATTCTAGTTAGTGAATTAATAAAAAATATAATACTATATCGATATAAATACGTAAATGAACATGTCTAATTATTAGGATTCTGTAATAGAATTATAGATATCAGATTCGCGTTAGAATTTTCACAATGTTGCCGCTCTGACCACGTAACGTAAGTTGTGTGTGGGTAACCCTTTTTTTTTTTGACGGGGGGGAAATCTTTATGGATACCCCTGATCCCAGGGAGACCAGGGGTTATGTGGGGACTCTCCCTCCAGACTGGAGGGCCTACCCCTCTAAAACCCCCCCGGGTCTCCCTCTCGCCGGTTGAGTCGGCGCCGTGGGTTCAGTGAACATTCACCACGACGCCCGTCCGGAAGTGATGGGTAACCCTGCCACTTCACACACACATTCGCGCGTGTGCAGATAGCGTCTTGCTGTATGCAGTAGTAGTAGTAGGTAAATAATTTTCGACCGTTGTATGGAGTGTCCGGGGTGTGCTTTGGGCACGCGAAGTACATATATACATTTGCGACGTCTATCTAGATATATGTCTGTGGTAATCGTACATTTTCATTGATTAATGCGTTAAAGTGTAATTTAGCACTATTTAATTACGGAGTAACTTTCTTTGAATTGCTTATTTTGACAGATGAGACCGCCATGTGCATGGCAAATGACCCGTCATGATATGATTTTACTATTAAAGAAAAGGTGAGCGGATTTCGGATGGGGAAAGTAAATTGCATGGTCAGTGAATTGCTTTTGTGAGGACATAGTGCGAATTTGACAGGCTATCCAACTTACGGGCTTAAATAGGATTGCTATATGAGCTCATAGTAGGCCCCTTATACTATTTAGGTAGTTTACAGAATTTGTATTTACTATTTTGAAACACAAGAGAGAAGTTAATGCTATTTACCTCGATGTTTGAATAATTAGTTAGAAAGTATGAGTTAAATATTTTTAATTGTTCTAGAACTACATAGTTCTTACTAAGCACATTGCCTATCATTATCTAAACATAAACTTGTATCACTAAATGTCACCTAACTTTAATCGTTTTATTTACTTAATGTTTAAAGTTTTTACTCCGTTCCTCGGTTGCATGCTACGTTTCTCAGCAAACACAATGCCATTCAACTATGAATATGAAAGAGTCGCCGGTCGTTGGACTATACTGTACGAGTCTGTCGACTAGAAGTTGCACTAACCGTTTGCACAGTGCCGCATGAAAGGAAGGAAACGCGAAATGAGGAATTCTGTTTGCGCTAGTTCCTCCACGTGAAATGCAAAATTGTATTTCACAGTTTCCTAACGATAGCTGTCTACCGCAATGGAACGCTTGAGACTAGATTAACGTACGCACTTTCCTTTTCCTTCTGTTCTATGACATCCTTTTTCATTCATGTAGCAATAACGATAACGAGCTCAGGAAAAAGCAAAACACCAATACTAATCAAAACGAACAATCGCTAAAACTCAGTGCTGCTATTTCGTTAGTTAAGGAAGTGACTTATCATCGCTTTCTGTCCGTGGAATAAGAGCGAAAACAACGTTGTGCGTTTCGATCTTTGTTCTTTTTTATTTTTATGAACACAAAACTTGTGAAAGCTTCTTTTAATTCATCATTCAAATTTAATATTACCCTTAGTTTGCAGTAAAGAAAACAGCGTTCAAATTATTAATAAAGTCTGTGACTTGTTCTAGTTGTACCGTTAGCGTTATTTGAAATCTGTAGGGTAAATACTTTTACTTATTTAATACTCTCAAGACTTTACATTACATTAGCGTCTTTCTACTTGTAATGAATGCATAGAACAATTACCGTACCAACGATAGTGAACGCTTTAATGGTGTAATAATAGCACGGTAAAGTGTACCACTAATATTTCACGGGTTAGTGCACATCTCTCGTTCACTGGCCACCGAACAGAATCCCTAAGCGGAACCGGAGGCTATCAAAAGTCCATTGCCATTTTTGAGCAGGGAAAATGAAATCCTCATGTTACTATTTTCCACTCAATCACTTGGACTAGTCCACTCTACAAACGAACGCAAAGTTCGTAGTTTTTAGCAGCAAATGCCTTTGGTTAAGGACTTATAATTTAGTTCGTGCATTCGATGTTAAAGAATGGACTCCCCGATAATACATACTTTAATTATAGCGTGACTTTGTCTAATCCAGACCTACCATAACTAGTTAAACATACTTTTTTTTAAATAACAATAATTTATTATTTCAAATAAAAAAAGACACATGTATTTTTATTGTTAGAAACTTTTAGCGTTTGTATGAGCACAAAGACAAACGATACGTCTTCCCCATTTTGTCAATTTCCTCTAAAAAATTATATCACACGTGAGTTACATCTACAGGCGCGAAGATGGTAGCATCGCGGACAAGACAGAGTTCGAAATGATTTTTTTTGTTTTCATGTATCTTTCCAATCATTTCAATTGCTTTTATAGTATCATTTATACATTTATTAAGATAAATATCATGATAATTATCAATAATAATTATAACATTGAACCCCAGAACAAAATGTCTTTTGACAGATGAATTTTACCATACTCGCGAGTTTGTGTTAAGTCCGTGTAGTAGCAATAGAGCTCCTTCTGAAAGAGTCCGTCCAGGGAAATACTGCCACCTTACCTATTTCTGCCGCCAAGGAGTAACGTGAGCATTACTGCGTTCCGGTTTTGAACGGTAAGGGTTTTGGTGAAATTACTGGCACATGGGACTTGACAACAACTGTAATAAAATAGCATTTGGCATAAAATATATATAATAAGGAATAATAATAATGAAAATAAGTACTGCATCTACTTCATTCCGCAAATACATATAGTTAAATCAGTCAAAGAGCAAAAAGCAAAAAAAATAATTAAATGGCTCATTCTTTCTTTTGAATAAATGGTTCATTCTTTCTTTTAAGTATATCAAATTTGTTCGAAGTGACCTGTTTGTAGTCACTTGGTAGTCACGTATACTAGTGTGCTCTTTTTAGGCTACTTTTATAATATGTTTTTTATTGAATTTAACAATTCAATTTATTTTAAGTTTACATAGGAACCAAGATAGCTAGCTACCTATGGTTGGTATATATGGTATGGATGGTTCCTATGTAAGCTTCAAATTATCTATTGAAAATTAAACTATTAGAAAAATTATTTCATTTACAATGTGTAGTAGCAGCAAAAATCTAAGTACTTAAAATTATTACATTTTTTAAATAACAATCAACAACATCCCTCCCACTCGTTTACCTTTCTAGAAAATCGTCTATTGGTCTTTATTTTAGTTTTCGAATCATCAATATAAATGTCAATATACAATAAACTGATAAATTGTAAATATAAGTTCTCAAGAAATAAAATGCTCAATAAAAGACCACAAATATTGAGACACACTGTGAGGGTTATTCCTATCTGATCCCCTAAACTGATTACCGCCAATTTTAAATCCCAACTGATTCCCGCTATGTCTTGCAACTCCCAACGGATCCTATCTACGTCTTCCAATTCCCAACGGATCCTCATTGTATTTGTAAGGTAAGTACAGTAAAGAGAAAAAGAAGTTTTGAAAGCAAATATTCATTTATTGAGCAATTGTGATCAACTATTATAATTATCACAGACAATCAAATTTTTTTGTGACAGGTCATTAATATTGACATATAACTAATCACATTTAACAAAAAATGAATCTTAAGTGAGTGATATTTAAAAATTTAAGTTTAATGTTATAATTATCACAAACTTTTTTGTGACAGGTCATTAATATTGATATATTACAAATCACAAGTAACAAAAATCAGTCTCAAGTAGTTTTTAAGAAAATAACAAAGGGTTTGAGACCTTGACCATTAAAGTACAGTTAATGTTGTTCATTTCTAAAAAACATAAATATAATACAGTATATCCCTCAAATGCATTTTCTTGACTGTACCACAGTACCTACCAAAAATAAAATTGTCGGTACCAGGGTATCAGGTGGGAATAAAATATTAATATTTATTCTTAATTCCCTGCATTGGTGATCCGATGGGAATAGATAATAATATAAAATAAAACGGATCCGGGATCAGATGGGAATAAGCCCACTGAGAGATGGACCAACGAACTTAATGTACAGAGAGACAGACAGGCGGCTGACAAGACGACTCAATTGGGTTTCCTTGTGTGAATGCGGCACCTTTAAAATGTTCAACTACATGAATTTATTATCGTACTAATCGTACGAGAGCAGTATTTCGCGGCTCTTTTGTAAGAAGTTATTAAAGTCATTGTACTTACCGGTACGAGAAAATATACTTTGCAGGCTTACGTTTTATATTTTCGTAATGTGTCTTTTACACTGATGGAATAATCTTCCAGAGATACCTACTTAATATCTACACCACGTTTAGTTATACCCGTGTCCCGACGCCGCCGCATCGGTATTGTTAACATTTCCAAAAACAACAAAACGTGTCACTCCGACTTGCCGCGATTTCTAATATTTTGTTTATTTCCGTTCGATGATTTAAAAAAAAAAATTATTGAATTGAATGAAAAGCTACTTATTCCAATTTGTTTTAATCCTATAAAAACGAGCGCACCGATATAGAGGTGAATTACTTACAATTTCAATGGCCGCCCCTGGCTTGAATGGTCATAAGCAAATAAATCGACACAATTTGCGTACATCCATAAATTGAAACTATTATAAGTTAAAAACCGGGTACAGGATTTGTGCCCATTACAGGCCATATACTGGTTTTAAAATTCTGAATGGATGGAAAATGTACACAAAAATAAAGCTTTTGTATATTCGAAATTTGTTTTTTACCTTCTCCAAACAAATGCCTAAAGTGTAAATGTTACTTATTTATATCATCCGAGTAAACATTGAAAACGGCTGAAAAGCGAAAGAACCATGCTATAAAGACATAATTAATGAACACGGAGGCCCAAAAGTGGCTGAACAAAAGTTGTTAAGTTTGATTAACCCTACCCTCAGAATTATACGTAAAGTCGAAAGGGTACCCAAATCTCGGAAGCCCGGTTTGGGATGTTTTGATCCTGTTGTTTTGTATGAATTCTTTTAGAGATTAGCTCCGAGCTCGAAATTCTTGATATATTTGTTTTGCTCTCAACGTTGTGTCGTTTTCAGGAGTTGACTGGCGGAAGAGAAATATAGGTCTTATATGATGATAAAAATAAAAAATGAATGAGGCAGTTCAACGCCTCGCATTGCATGTTGTAATCTGACAGGCTCCGTAAACAAATTTATTATTGGGATACTGAAATAAGCAACAGCACATCCGCTTCCTATCATCTATCTTAAGGGCTACCTCTTTATGATTTTGACATATTAGTAGCGAGGTCAACAATACTTTTGGAAAGTACTTTTTAGAACTATTAGGTAGTTACTTAATCTTTTGAAACTTGGAAGTTTATTTGCCTGTGCTATATATATACAAATTACAGGCGCCAATTTGTGAATTATGATTTCGCGTTCTTGTAAAAGAAAGAGGTCCCTAAAATTAATAGATACTTTATGGAATTACTGTCGAAAATTTTACAAATATCTATTTTTTTTAATAAGCGTATTGCGGTTCTGCATATTAACGCAGAGCCGTAGGCAGCCCTGTTCAACATGCTACAAACCACATGGTCTCAATCAAATAAACAAAAGTATGAAATACATTGATTCAACTGCCGCGTTCTCTTTTGCCAGTGGTCTGGTAACCATCTTAAATATTTTATTTATGAAAATGTTCATTGTTCAAAAGGAGAAACCTCCAGACTCGTAATCATAAATTTCATAGCAAGACTCCGGCACCTACTTTCATTCTCTCTCGGAAAATAGTGACTTAGGAGCAAAGTTTTAACATTTTTAATGAAATATAAATTATATGAATTATGTGAATTTTGCGTATTTAACTCAGTTCAATATCATTGTAAGTGCTCATATTCGCTGCACTTGAGATAGGAGATACATAGGGCGCACTATAAGTTTCTGGAACTGGCCACTTACATGAACAATATTTAAAAAGTAATTACATCATTTGCAAATGGAATTCTTTGACTGTAGAATACATTTTGTTTCATTTGACTGTCACTTGTTTTTAGATTGTGGCGTCATTTTAGAAATTGGTTGTCTACATCATCATGGATTTAACTCGTGAAAATTTTTCGTAGTATGATTTTCTACGAATTTAAGTGTAATATAACAGCTCAGCGGAGTTTCGCTCGGCTTCAAACTGCTTTTAGCGATGAAGCACCATGCAAGACGACTATTTATAGCTGGTTTGCAGAATTCAAACGCAGTCGTGTGAATCTCAGTGACGAATTTCGTGATGGTCGCCCGTCTACTGCTGTGAACAACAAAAACATTGATGCTGTGCGCCGTATGATCAAAACAGACAGGCATGTGACATTCATGAGATTCGGGCATCTTTAGGCATAGGCATGAGTCAAATACAATCAATATTACACAAATATTTGGGTGTGAAAAAGCTGTGCTCTCGGTGGATCCCACACAATTTGACTGAGGTACAAAAAACGGATCGCGTCACTTGGTGCAATGCCATGCTTACCAGATTCACCTAAGGGGCGTCAAATTTGGTGTGGGACATAGTAACAAACCCAAAACAAAGCAATCGAGTGAATGGGTTTTTCGAGACGAGCCGAAACCAACCAAAGTGGCGCGCGTGCAAAGCCTCTAAGCGGATGGCTGCTTCTTTTTTTAATAAAACTGGACACGTGGCTACTGTTGCTTTGGAGAATCGTTGTACCGTGAATAGTGATTGGTACACGACCAATTGTTTGCCGGAAGTTATTGACTAACTACGTAAAAATAATCGTAAACGTCGTATCATCTTGCAGCACGATAATGCCAGTTCTCACACGGCCAGATAGACAAATGAATTTTTGAAGGTGAACAACGTTGACCTTATGAGTCATCCCGCATACAGTCCCGATCCTGGCACTTTGTGACTTTTATTTATTTCCAAAAATTAAGAACCAGTTACGCGGTCAACGATTTTCATCACCTGAAGAGATTGTCACGGAGGAGTGGCATAAATGTTTTCAAAATTTGTTTATTCGAAAAAGTGTATTAACGTTAAGGGAGAATATTTTGAGAAACAATAAATTCATTTCTGATCATTCGCAGTATTTTTTTCGTATTCATTCCGGAAAATTATAGTGCGCCACACGTACTTACGTGGGGTGCACCTCACATTCGTAACATACTTATGTTACGAATGTGAGGAATTGTATTAAGAAAACGTAACATACTTGTCTATGTATACCCTGAGTACGGAAAGAGCGTTCCGTTGAGAAAGTACAATATATAAGCTTATTAATTTGCAAGCGTTTGTTGGTTCTTAACACATGAAATTAAATGATGATGCTTGCTGCTGAAATAAACATATTTATGCTATTAAACACACAGTATGAGTTTATTATATTTAAAATGAGAAATAATTAAGAATTAATTTAAACATGCGTTAATTAAGTTGCTATAGAATAACGATGCAGTATATTCCCTATAGTTTTTTGAATCAGGTAATTTAATAACTAAATTTTACATTTTATTGCCTCTTGAAACAATTTAAAATCCCACCAACAACATGAACGAAAACTTGCTAAGATTTTTTACTACTCACTGTACTTAAGTGTAAAATATATGGAGACACATGAAAATGCCATTGTTTAAGGTTTCAATACTTTTGCCATCCCAATTATCCAAACACATGCCCGATTTTAACATCTAAATTGTTAGTAAGATTTTCACAATTTCTCAAAATATTACAAGATCTCGGTATTTTAGTTACTGAATCAAAATTTCTAGCTTAATTCGGTTTCTAGTGAAGTAATTATGTTTGTTTCAGATTTTCCTCGCGTTGAAGTCGGTCCCGATAATCCACTCCGGGTGGAGCTCGATGGAACAGCTGTAATGGAGTGCAAAGTTGACGCAAAACCACAAGTTAACAGTGTGAGATGGACCAGAAATGGCAAATACATCTCCAACTCTTTCACTCACACTATCCCCGGTGTTACTGTACAAGATGCGGGCAAGTACACATGCTCAGCCGATAACGGCCTCGGCCGACCCGGAGAAAAAGAAGTCTATTTGGACGTACTCTTCCCACCTACTGTAACAGTTGAATCAAAAACCTATGAAGCAGAAGAAGGTGGCACCGTTGAAATTCGCTGTGAGGTCTCTGCTAATCCAGAACCCATTTCCATAGAGTGGACAATGGAAGGACAAGCTGACTTCCATCAAAAAGGAAATACGTTGGTGTTGAGAAGAGTAAACGCAGATATGGCGGGGACATACGTTTGTAGAGCGGCTAATGTTATATCATTGAGTAGTGGGAAAAGTGTGGAGAGAGCTAGCAGCGCATCGGTGGCAGTGCTGGTGAGGCACAAACCCGGCCGCGCGCGCATCAGCCCAGACCGGCCCGTAGCACAAGAGGGCACCGCTGTCACTCTCACCTGCAGCGCTAAACCGCCGGGCTGGCCCGCGCCGCAATACCGCTGGTTCCGTGACAACGGTATTGCAGACCCGAAACCTGCTGTCCTTGCCACTGGAAATCAGTATACGATTCCCAGCGCTCACTTGGGCAGTGAAGGTGTTTATCGCTGTCAAGCAACAAACGAACTCGGACATGGTGATCTCGCTTCTGTTACTCTTGAAGTCCACCAACCACCTCACTTCCAGTCTAAACTACCCCTTCACGTTACAAAACGTTCCAGGGAGGAAGACTTTTCCGTTTCATGTAGTGCGGTCGGTAAACC
Source organism: Hyposmocoma kahamanoa (assembly GCF_003589595.1). NCBI lineage: Eukaryota > Metazoa > Arthropoda > Insecta > Lepidoptera > Cosmopterigidae > Hyposmocoma > Hyposmocoma kahamanoa. Next base: position 11,177,228 of record NW_020653726.1, read on the forward strand.
TCGACCCAACGTCAAATGGTACAAAGACAATGCCGAAATAAAACCCGACGCCAATTTATACGAAGTAAAAACTGATTACCGTGAATCTAGCAATTCCGTGTACAATGTGCAATCAACTCTCAAATTCAATGGAAAAGCGAGACCGAACACAAATGATTTAATACCTGAGGATAGAGGATCCTATATGTGTACTTTTGAAAACGAAGTTAAGAAAGTTGAATCTTCGATGACTTTGCGAATAGAACGTGAGTACATTTTATTAATTAGTGTTTTTTATAGGGCGACGATTTATATACTTCTCAGATTGTTGACATATGCTTTTAATCGGTTATTTTTCACGCTTTATTATTTTGTACGCAGTAGGCAGGTTAACAGTTAAAAGTACACATTGATTTCATCAGTTTGCTTTAAGTAAGTATATTTTATTAAAATTACTTATTATGTTATTGCAGATCCACCAATACCAATAAAACAACAGAGCAAAGTAGCGTATGATTTAATGGAGTCCGCTGAGATTTCATGTCGAGTGTTAGCCTACCCTAAACCAGAGTTCCAGTGGCTGCTAGGTTCTAGCACTTCCTCTCTTCAAATGTCTTCAGATGGGCACTATGACATAAACACGACTTCGAATAATAATGACTCCTATCTCAGTGTGTTAAGGATAAAGAACGTTAGTCCGAGCGACTACGGGGATTACTACTGTAAAGTGACGAATGCTTTGGGAAGTATAAAGCCACAGATTAGGTTGCAGCCGAAAGGTTCTCCTGAATCTCCGAAGTCACTTGCAGTGCAGAAAGTGGGTCCTTCCTACATTACTTTGAAATGGGAGAATGGATTTAACGGTGGATTGTCAAATACGAAATATTTTGTGCTGTACCGCCGTGTGTCTGGGAGAGGTGCAGCAAGCGGGGGTGAACGATGCGAAGCAGAGCGCACTGGTAACAACGACTGGATGGAGTACGATTGCGGACGAATTAATCCATGCAACGTCACACGGCTCGAGCAACATAGCTCGTACACTTTCAAAGTAAGTTATTCTATTAAGTAGGCAGGTATTATTCTATTTGAAGTCGTTCAACTTATGCAATGTCTTAGGGGCTAGAAAGAAAGAAGGATTGCTAGTGAAATAAGCCCATTTCATGCGACTTGCCAATGTGCAAAAGTTAAGCTATCGTACATTGTATACGTATAATACAAGGTGTAATCATTAAGTGTGCCCAAGCGCTTATTCCATAAATATAAAAGATATCAAAAAGCTTTAAACTGATATATTTAATAAAATGTTGTTCATTTTGTATGAAAAACATCTGATTAAATTTGACATTCGATTTTTTTCGTCCCATATAATGAAATGATCCTTACATGAAACTGAGTCGATCAGCACTAAAAAAAAATTTGATCAATTATGTTCATTTATATGGACAACTCCCACTTGACCAAATAATTGACTATGCCATTATATTTTTATTCAATTGAAAGATACTTTTATTACTTTATTTGTAGCAGTTTTATTATCTGTAAATTTATTGTTACCTCTTAAAGTAGGTCAACCTTGCTTGGGTACACTTAACGATTACACCCTATTATATATAACGTATTTTTTATAAGCATTGTACTCAAATATTTAATACTAGTGTAGGGAAACAATTGTAGCCGATCAGGATACACTGTATTCACAGCTTGTCTTTCTGAAAGCCAGAGATTGTATTCGTAGACATGAACAGAGTATTAAGGGAAGAGTTTGTGTATTAATTTACTTTTATATTTTTCATTTATCGCAACCGACAGCTCCAAACGTTCATTTTCAAGGTAATTCATTAACATCGGCTAATATCGCCGTTATGTTCACGTTTTATGTTCTGTGCCGTCGCTGTAGATGCCACCTACACGCTTTTTTATCCATTGGCAGGCGACGCGTTCAACACTCTCTAGTATAACAAATATTTGTTCACCATTCCCGGAGAAACTCGATGCTGCCGAAAAAATCGTGTTTTTATTGATGCCTGTGTATCCGTGCTCTCCTTAATCTCGCGCTGTGCTTCACGCACAAAGGAAATTACAAATGATTTAAGAACGCAATATTTTTTCCTAAGCTTACACTTTTTCAATTATTGCTCCAACGAGCTTACGAAAAATGGCTAAGACCAGGGAGCTTCGTATTTTCCTCAATGTAAACATTTAAAAGGTGGGTTGAACGCGCTGCTATTGCCAATGCGACTTTACTGAAGTCATTTAGAGCTATTCATCGACGAAATACTAAAGAAAACCGAAAAATATCTGTTACTTTCAAAGAAATTAAAGTGAATGGTGAAATTTTGGCAGACTTATACGTATTGAAAATTTATTTTGTCTTTTGGTTGATAAGTAATAGCTCTAACTGAAAGTTTTAACATGCACGGCCTTTTCACGTCAACCGTTTTCGGCTTTTTCAGAGGGTGACAATCTTGGAAAAGAGAGTTTTGTACAGTTTCTTTTTTCATTGGAGTGTGTTGACACGACTATCAATTATGCTTTAGGTGAAGGCAGTAAATACGAAAGGGCAGAGCAACTATTCCAATGAGATCGCGGTGACAACAAAAGTCGACGATATTCCGCCGCCAGAACAAGTGACGTACGACCCTGCTTCGCGAGTCGTTGTATTCTCAGCTGGACCCACTTGCTTATCCTTGGTGGGAGTTGCTGAGGGTTTGGGCGCCGTCGGAGGGTGGCAGGTATGTCGTATAAAACATTTATTATACTCGTAATCATTGGTTACATTAGGTGATTCGTTTAAGACATAGATTTCCCAAATTTTTGACTCACCGCCCACTTAGGTAAGATGAAAAAATTTCAACGCCCACCGCGACAAAAAATAATTGGAAACACGTATTTTTATATTAACTTAACACAAAAAATCATAAAGAAAAGATTGTATATTTGTAGTTATATATTTGTAGATAATTCAGGTATTTTCCAAATGTGGTAGTACTCCCTATTGCTTCTCAGGCTCCTACCGCTCCCCTAGCGCCCATTGGAGGGCTGAAGAGTCCTAGGGGGACCATTTTGGGAAACTATGGTTTAAGAAATGCAATAATTTACTACAAAAGTATATTCCACCTGTTTATTAGTAGATACGCAAAAATCTTACCTACAATCGAGTTGAAAGGTTTTCATTTCCGATTAAGCATTGTAATTCACAAACCATTTGGTGATATCTTAGTGTGCATGATACGCTACATATTTTTGCTCAATTAAATATTGAAATGCAATTGTGTTTGAGGTATTGTGTAGTAACTGAAACTCAGTGTTTTTTTACCTTCGTCGTCAATTGGAAACCTGCTCATTTTAGGAAGTTGGTAAAGATTTCTATTACCATACTATTTTCGTACATACATACGGGTTTCACGGCTTTTAGCTTTGGGACAATGCTGCCTTCACTAATAGAATCATAGTTCTGCAGAAACGTGTTGTCAGAGCAATTTATAAACTGGGTTCCAGATGTCTCTGTGACATAAGTTTAAACAGATTAACATTCTTACATTAACGTCAACAGTACATTTATAATAAACGTCATTTATCTTAATAACAATACTATTTTCTCATGATAAATAGTGATAGACGTAACATAACAATTCTTTATTGTGAAAATAAATGACATTAAAACTTACATGTAACAAATGACATACACAAAGGAGAGCTTATCTCTAGAAGATATCTCTTCCAGCCAACCCTGGCCGTGGTTAATAAAGAATATCCATGGGACATTATTGTACAATAAACTTATTAAAATTAGTTACTTGTATTAGTATTAGTAAATTAGTAGCCGCGGTAGCCTAATGGTTTGACCTACTGCCTCCCAAGCAGAGGGTCGTGGATTGAATCCGGGCTCGCACGTCTGAGTTTTCAGAATTTATGTGTGAAATTTAATTTGGAATTTATCCTGAGCTTTTCCGTGAAGGAAAACATCGTGATGAAACCTGCACGTTGAAGGTTCACAACCCTCAGAAAACGTGTGAAGTCCCCAACCCGCATTGGCGGACTATGGCTTAAACCCTCGCCTGAGAGGAGACCCTTGCCCAGCAGTGGGACTTATAAAAGGGTTGATGATGATGATGGTGATGATGATGATGAAACTTATTAAAATTTAAATGTATATAAATACGAGTACAAAAAATAAATTGGCCGTTCTTGACTGTCGTAGTCACAAAGTCATTGATTCATCATTAGATGTATACGCTTCTTTAATAAAATTCCTGGCGATATTATAAATTTGCCATTTATTTACCAAGTTTAAAACTATCTGTAGTGAAGCATTAACGTTATTATATATATGCTTTAGGTTATTATACAGCTTCTGCGTACTTGGATGACAAAATCCATTGAAGTAACCCGTTTAGCTTTTTCAGGTTGTTACTGTGTATGACATTTGAATAAATATTGAGAGCTAATCTCTATTTACAAACCTCTAGAGTTTGGTACTCATTTTTCTCTACGAGAATCTGCTTTACGAATGAGTTGTACTGTTCAATCAATATGACGATTTGGTGTGTAATTTGATTGCCTATGAAATATATATTCGAATTTGACGTTTTTGTATAAACGGACCAAAAGTTTGGGTTATTATGAGTCGGATACGTGGTATCTATGTTCGATCTACAGCTGTCGGAGTAAAACGTTTAGCGATAGGGTGCACGCAACTGCAATGTTTCAATGTATTCAAAATAACTTTATCAAAATACAAACTTCATGGGTAGGTTTCTTTACGTATTTGCGTCACCAAAATCGCTCAATACTTCAAGACACTTTTTAAAACTTAGTTTTTTTATTCGCGGCATTACCTTTGTTAAATTGTTGCCTCATGTACACGTTTCGAAGTAAATTATACTAAGAACTTTTTCATATAATTATTCTACTAACTTGCAGTACAATTATTTTTAATTTTACGTTTAAATCAAGCATCTACTGTTAAGGCCATTTGTAATAAATGATACTGTGCTAGAGTTCTGGTTACAAAGAGCAAGAAAACCATTGATTATATGCGTTGACGTTATACAAAAAATTTTGTACGTCACATCACTTGAAAGTTCGATTATTTAAGCTTTTCCATAACTTTATTGTCTATATACATATATATAAAATTAGCACCGAGGTAGCAAATATTTGCTATCCCAATGGAACAACTGCTTTGGAACTTCCAGCCTAATTTACATAGCACTATATTAATCATCAAATGTAGACTAAATTTTGCGCTAAAGCAAGCGAATCGAAATAGGATTATTTGACTGACATACGTAAAACTGATAATGTCAGTATAGAGTACTAACAAAACTGACCTCAAAAGTACGTGGAATTACATATAATTACCAAGTTTTATTGAAATCGGTTACCGGAAAGTGCGCACACCCGGATTCATCCCCTAGTTCGCCACTATACGGAACTTGACACAGGAGATAATTATTTTTATTATCTCCTGTGTTCTCACTACTCAAAGTATATAGAAAAACGCCTTGAATTGGAGAATAGCAAAATCAACCATTAAAATAAGTGCTACTTAGAATAAAATTTAGGCGCTATTTATAAAAATGAATCTTCATGCGTGAACAGCCACTCTTAGGGTCGTATTCTAGAACTGTACTCAATGCTCAAGTCAGGATTGCACTGGAAACACAAGCACTGGAAATACGACTCTAATGGCAGGGACTTGAGTGTGATTTCGAGTGCTTTAAACCATACTCAAATCCTGACTTGAGCATTGAGTAGAGTTCTAGAATACGACCCTCAGAGGTGACTTTCTTTAAAATTAAATGGGACAGTTAATTTTGATGATTGGATTTTGGCACCATGGTGATGGAGGTACCCTCTTTCCAACAAAAAAAGAATCATGATAATCGGTGCACAAATACCGGAGTTATCGCGTAACATACATAAAAAAAACATACAGTGATGAAACCTGCTCGTGGAAGAAGTTTCACAACCTTCGGAAAACGTGTAAAGTCCCCAACCCGCATTGGGCCAGCGTGGCGGACTATGGCCTAGACTCTCGTCTGAAAGGAGACCCGTGCCCAGCAGTGGGACGTACAAATGGGTTGATGATTTAAATTAATTCTTATAAATGCTTTAGTTTCGCGAAATAAGAAATGCCCCACTAACCCATCCTGTAAAAATCCTACATTGGTAAACGTGAACGGATCAAGTTTGGAAAAGTTTCTATGAATATATTTTACAGTTTTCAAAATTACCATTTTAATTTTAAATAAGCGGTAAAACATTTCTGAATGTTTGTGATAGTGTCGGTGTCTAATTATATTAATATACTTACCCTCGCATTTATTTTGAAAATTGCACGATGAAAGTGTCTCGTTGAGAAAGTAATTTTTAAGTATTACGTATTATGATACAATGGTATTTCTGAAATCAACATGGTTTTACAAAAGAAAAGTCTAGTTTCGAGTTTGTATTCTTAGATTGTACCTACGAAGCTAATAATGCTACCTGTTGCACATCGTTGCTCTTTGTGATGGTATTATAATTTTTTCACGTTTGCAGTACAATATTTATATGAATGCACTTCAATCCCAATACTAAGCAGCAGTGGCGAGGCGTGAAAATTTTTCTTGGTGGTTAAAAAATGCGCTTGGCGACATTTAAACATAACACTTATTATGACACAAGACACTAGTTCACCACATTTTAAGCTCCCCGTCGCGATACGAAAGTATGTAAACAAACACATGAATGCTAAGTATTGCTATTTTAATTACCTACGAATTACCATGACCTTCTACGACACTCGTTACGTAGTCCTATTTAAAAGAAACACCCAAAAATATAGATACATATGTAACTCTATTTATCGTTAAGATTTACAAAATAGAAATTAACCATATTTTGTATTAATTTGCTTTTATAATAATTTTGTTACATTATTTTAAGAAAGTTTTACATCTGCCAACGATTGTAACATTAAACAAATTAAACTATAATGTGTTGGAATAAGGTTTAAATTTAAGTGTACGTTATTAAACAATAACTCGAATTATTGCGGTTTACCGGCCGCCATTTCTTTATCGTATATTTTGATGGGAGCGTGTAGATTTCATGAATGAAATAGAACTCGTCGTTCCGCCGGCTTACCACGCGCTGTTTGGTTGAGGTGCATCGGGACAATATATATATATATATATATATATATACACACACATATATACATATGTGTGTGTGTGTGTGTGTGTGTGTGTGTGTGTGTGTGTGTGTGTGT
>NW_020653726.1:11184474-11301988 GCF_003589595.1 Hyposmocoma kahamanoa
GTGCGTGCGTGCGTGCGTGCGTGCGTGCGTGCGTGCGTGCGTGCGTGTGTGTGTAAGAATATTTTGAATAAACGGTTTTTTAAGTGGTGAGGTATGCGCGGTGCAACTGGTAATAGGTACGCGGGAAATTTTAAGGCAACCCGGTGGGAAACGAGTTACATGAACGCATCTTCTAAGCAGTCTTATACGAGCTTGGTGACCCAGCAGTTAGCATTTCGAGAGCTAGATGAGGAGGACCTAAGGCATAGTTGCCGGTAGGACCAATTTGGGACCAGAACTTTTTGAAATGGTTTCTGGTCTGGTTGCTCTGGGTGGGAAACCATAGTTCTATTCATTGCTCAGGCACTCATTAAATACAGGGAATTCCTAGTTCGGGACCAATTAAAATCTATAGCTACTGTTCAATATCATGACTATTTCAGTGGATGCTAGTTAATAAGCTCTTATTTTCCAGGTGGTGGACACGATTCCTCTCCAGCTATCAGGATCCTCGTCGACGATACAAGAGGCGGTTCTCGAACCGCCAGTCAAGCCGAGCAGGTCCACAGCCCGTCATTTCGCCGAACCCCTCGATGATCTCAATCCACGCTTGCGACTCAAACTCTGCCTTCAACCTAACCAGGATATCTGCAGTAACTACACAGAGGCTGATAGTAAGTTTTTATGTAATTCGAAGTTTACCCACCTAATACTTTAAATATGTGTGCACTGTCCTTTGAGGCATGAATACGGAGCAAAGGATTAACTATGTTCAAATTAACATATAAATTAACTGCAGAAATGTAATCATAAAATACATTCTGTTATCCCTTTGTGCAGGTTCACGAGTACTGGTCGTAATAAAGCTCGATTTCCTGTGAAATAAATTGAAATATACGGAGTTGTCCGGCTGGAATCCCACTGTGACAGTAGACTGTTAGAAAGTTTGTGACGAGAACAGTTAATTTATACCTGACAAGCTTAAAACTTTTTACATATTAATGAGTTGGCCGAAAACTCTAAAGAAAAAAATAACTTTTTTCTCTTAAAATGTTATATTGTCTGTGGTAATTTTTAAAGTATTATTTTAGCGAGCATTTTAAGAATAGACGAGAAAGTTTAATGTTTATAATTTTTGAAAAACGCCCTGAACTGGTAAATCGCAAATGTGTCGTATTTCATTATGACAATACCAAATCACATACACGCAAAATAGGCGCCTCGACGTCGAGTTGCGGAAACTAGCCCGTTGCACCAATACCAGTACCAAATCACATATACACAAGAGCTATCAAAAGCTATTGCGTTTAGGTAGAGATGTGTTACCTCATCTACCGTATTCGCCCCACATAGCCCCCTATAGGTTTTCTTTTTTTTTTTTTATAATACCAAATGACGGAACGAGCAAGTCGTCCATAACAGTTGCAGTGCCACTCAGACCTTCAAATCGTTAGTTGACAAGTCTAGAAGACAAATTGCCTGTAATTTCACTAGCACCCATAAACCCTTCAAAACCGGAGCGCAATAATGGTCACATTACTGCTTCGCGGTAGAAATAAGTAAGGTGGCAGTACTTCCCTGCATGAACTTTTTCACAAGGAGCTCTACTGCTTCCAAAATTTGTATCGGTCTTTGCAAAATTCTATGTACAGGCACGACCTTAGTAACGAAAACACCATCAAACTACATTAAGGGTCGTATTCTAGAACTCTACTCAATGCTCAAGTCAGGATTTGAGTATAATTTAAGGCAAAGAAAATCATACTCAAGTCTGCTCAAGTCCTGACTTGAGCATTAAGTAGAGTTCCGGAATACGACTCTTAGAGATGTTCATTTGTTTGCTGTGCATTTATTTATTGAGTAATAAACGTAAATAAATGGACGACGGGTCTAATACAAAAACCACGAAAAAAATGTCCCAAGTTAACCTATTCGAAATTTAAATTGTAATGTCATCGCAGTATCGCGCTTTCAGTCGAACAAATGAAGACTAAAGTGGAGTTTGGCGCTCTGTATACGATTTTAGCGCCTTACAAGTGCGGACACTTTTTAGCGCGGACCCGACTTCCATATAATTGTAAGTCAATGGTAATAAAGGGACTTTTGTGAAAGGGGAATTCAAAATTTACTCGAAAGTTGGCAAAAGAACGACGTTTTGCTATCTACAAAGATCAACATGAAAAATATATATCTTTTGGCCTACCTTATGCATTGGTGAAAGATATATATAATATACGCGTATAAGACAATAAACATGATTGTTTTGCAACTCAATAATTTAACATTTCTGATCGTTTCTGACCCACGCAAAATGTTATAAATATTAATCCAGTTTTTTTAGAGGAAATCTATTTTAAGTATTTGCTCTAAGAGTATAAGATTAGTTCTCTACGTCGTCGCGTAAATATTAATGCCTATAGCTGAAGCTGGGTGCTGCAACTAATGTAATGAATTCTTTACAGTTGGTACCTCGTACACGAAGGACGCCGCTGCTTTGACGACGGCTACTTTGATCGCGATCGTGGTTTCCTGTCTTGTGTTCTTGTTGTTCCTGAGCCTTTTGTTCATCTTCTGTCGATGCAAACGGAACGAGAATACGAAGGAAACATCTAAAGATTACGAGATGGACTCTATGCGACCTCCAATATCACCACAGAATCAGGCACCACCACCTTATTATCCCAGTACAGGGATGGAGAATAAGGCCCTAGAGCACTCAATGGATCTAGCACTTGAAGACTCGAAGAATGCCGTGTATGCGACGCAAGGAGGCTATGGGTACCATGTTGCGCCACACGCGCAAGGCCATCCCGCACAAAACATGCCTAATTCAGAATGTAAGTTGCACATTAAACCTTATTATATCTACAAATTTCAATATTACTAAGTAGTACTACTACACGTCAAAGTACAACGCCTTTGAAAGAAATCATTCGTACTTTTTTCTTCTTTTATCGTCAATTTGAGATAAAAGCGTACGACGAAGCGGGTGACGAGGGTTTTACTTCAAATAATTGCAGAACGCTTTCGTTAAAAAGTAAAAAATTTACCAGAGTGTTTCATTTATTTTTCATTGCGCAATCAGGATTGCTGGTTACAGCGGATGTATCAGGTAATTACTGGTTATTAGACACCCTGCATGTCCTTGTTTTGTCGACCCGAAAGAAATGATATACTTGTGTGTACTAGGGTTGTTGCAAATATCAGCATCCGCATCTATGGATAATCTGCATTCATCGATGCTGATTTTCATTACGGAGGTTCGAGTCGTGATATGACATAAAAGGCACGCTGAAATAATTTACAAACCTTCCAGAAACAGACTGTAAGCCGAAAAAGCATCAAGCATGTCGTTTTTAGAATATAATTTGAATAAAATTTCAGAACGATTAAGCTTTGCAAAACGATTGATTGTTTTCATGAAAATTGATTCTTTTGTTAATAAATGTTAGGAAATCATTGAAATAATATTTACAGTAATATTTACACCATTTAACAATGTACATCCTTACTGGATGTACATTATATTGTTAAATGGTGGCGGTTTATTCAATACTTAAAATTAACATCCGTTAATGTGTAGAAAACCTACATCAGCAATAACACTGGTGTGTACCTAGTCATACAGCAATGAAACACCGGGCAACAATTTTGAATATGTGCATCTTCGGTTTCATCAGAAATTTTAAATTGTGTAAAATGCACTACTACTCACCCGCTTACGTCTTGCACGATGTTTGTCACATACAAGAATCGTGTTATGTAATCCTAAAAAAAATCGTTAAATACCCACACTTTTTTTTGAAGAACTACAAAATTGGCTTGCACACTGTCGAGTTAATTATTTGTGGAAACATTCTTGTTCCTTTACAATTAGATATTCATATTTACATCTTCATATTTGTTGTTCGCAGGGGTAAACATGGGATATATAGAAAACAGCTATACGAATAGTAACAACGGGGGAAGCGTCAACTCACAGGATTCGTTGTGGCAAATGAAAATGGCTGCGGCAAATAATGCAGCGGGCATACCGGCTCACCAGATCATGGATCGTCAGAGTAATTATGGTTACGACCCTATTACGCACGGCGGTTATGGTACCATAGACGACTACGCACCGTACCCGCATTTGGCACACGCCGGGCAGCCTCCCGCGTCTGCCGATTATAATATGCGCGGCAGCCAAAACCCCTCCAGGCAAGAATACTGCTCCGACCCCTACGCCTCCGTCCACAAGCCCAAGAAACGCATGGATCAACACATTGGTGAGTTTCTCGTTTCACATTCAATCACAATTTCGAAGTCTCGAGATCAATAGGAACGGGGTTTCAGAACTTTTTACCCTTATCTCTTTCCGACATCTCTAAATTAGTTGTAAAGTATGCATCTGCTTTTATGTTTTGTTCTTTCATTTTCTGTTGAGTCAATAGTCGACATTTTGACTCTGATAACATAGTCCAAAACTCCGCTACCCAGTAAATTGCATTTGGAGAAATTTTATTTTAGACAGTTGAGTTGTTCACGCGCAAAGTTGAAAGTGGCTTTTCACATCATAACTTAAAAAGTTCCCTCGGGAGCCACTGTAAATGAGCTGTATTCAAATACATTCAACGTTATTTGCAAATATTTGCTAAAGAGGAAATTTCGGTGCCTATTTAAATGTAGAGCGCCTGGAGATTTGATACCTTTTTGATATCGTTATTTATGAGAAGCTGCAAACAGACAGAGGTTATTTATTTGCACTAATTCATAACTTGAATTGCTGATGAATGACTATAATCTTACAATTGCGATATCGGGACTATTCAGCAGGATAATAAGAAAATTGATAGTCAATGGTTATTTGATTTCCTCTCACTGCCAAGTTTTTGTTTTAAGTAGCGTAATCTAGACCGGATAACGTTGATTAACGAGCTCTTTTTAATGCAGAATAATAAACATTTCCTTAGCTTCTTAAATATTCATAAATATAGACTGCCTCCGTGGCCGAACGGTTACCATGCCGGACTGCCACGCAGAGGTCCCAGGTTCGATTCCCGGGCCGGGAGAAATATTTATATGGCCTACATTTATTTCTCTCGTGAGTTTGGGTGTAATTTGTGGTTGTCTATGTGTGTGTCCATAGCACCCGCGACACAAGGTTTCCCTAGTGCGGGGCTATGTGTGTGTGCGTTATTATTATTGTTATTATTATTATTATTATGTTTATTATAAACTCTCGCCTCTCCCAAGGCCTACAAGACTAATTTTGAATTTTTAAATGGGAGAGGCGGTATTTCCCGGCTATGGCACAATCGGCGAACAATACGTGCCGTATCGAGCAGGACCGCCTTCTGCATTTGTGCTGGAAGCGACACGCCACAGAAATCCAACCGCCTCAAGCTGTTAGAAAGGCTGACTGGAATTAACCCATTTGCGGACAAAACAATTGGGATTATTTCAGTGGAGGCCACATTCCACATGTCGGTGATCTCGTGCGCCAGGTCGAGATACTTCCGGCGTTTCTCGGAGACCCTCGTCATGCGGGATGGTCACGTCCACAAGAAATACCCTCGACTGCGATCGGTCCAATATCACAATATCACAATTCAATATTTATTTTTATTATTATTATTATTATTACATATTTTACACTCCCGGACACATAATTCGAGCCACCTCGCATTTTCAGTATTGAATGCTCTAAACATAAACAATGTTTGATTGATCAAAAACTATTAAGCAATTTTGAAACCAGTACACTAAACGTCTTTTCCACGAATCCTTGTTGCAAATTTGGATTTGCAAAACCGGGGGAAAACTTCTTCTTCGACGATAACACTACTTTTGTATTCTAGCCCTTTAAGACAAAAATGCGAGGTGGCTCGAATTATGTGTACGGAAGTATATAACTAGAGCAGTTCATTTAATTTATGAAAATCGTAATGGTCATCAATCTGTGACAACTGAAAAATTGTATATTTTCATGCTTTTATCGGACGACAGTTTTGTTTTTGCATCAATTATTCATACACGATACACTTAAATTATTAAGGCCGACACGTTCGATGTGTTTCTGTTAGTGAACTTTTGGTCAAACCTACGCACTTACAATAATACAGTTTTAGTCAGTACTGACGATAATTACTTGTTGAAATATACATTTTGTTCTTTGTGAAACAAAAAAAGTGTACCCTTCGTTTTATATGCAATATTTTTTTTACAATTTGCTTTGCTTTAGTACCGTGTGATAATATTTATTATTTAATTTTATTCTAAACAAACAGACAATTAGATTGATTGTCTGACGTGTTATTTTCTCTGATGATCAATAAAGTATAAAGGAAAGTGTTTAAACCTACAAAAACATGACAAAGGTTTTTACAGTTTAGTAGAAATTAAACAAAAGGGAAAGAAAATATTGATTTTAAATAGGATTCTGTACAGGCGTGTTTCACGAGTGAATTTTGATAGAAATGTTATTTGTCCAGAATCACCATACCATGAAGTGAGCGGGCTTCCGGAGGCGTACGGAGGAGGCAGTGAGGAAGTGGGCGGGGAGGAGAAGCCTCCGCATCTTTCCCTGAGTTACGACGAATCTCTCGAGTCGGGTTATTCCACTCCTAACTCCCGCGCACGTCGTGTTATCAGAGAAATCATCGTGTAAGAAGAACATCGTAAGTCATACGGCGGCGCCGCAGTACTTTCCAAAGTAAGTTTTTTATATAGAAACGAATATTTGTCGAACATTTTAAATTTGACTGCTGAGAGAAGCGCTCGCATTAAAATTATTTTAATGCTACATATGATATGTACTTTACCGACAAAATTTTATCAAAAGTAATTATACACGCAGAACAGACAGAGGTTAGCCAAACAAAACATGAAACATTCTAAACGTCAAGCACTGAAACGTCGAATACGCGATAGTGTTTTTAATTGCTTTTTTCTAACTAAGCAGACGTGTAAAGGACAGTGAATTAAGACAATACATATTTGCTAAAGTCATTACACTTATTTAATAACATATAAACACCAGGGAAGTGTGAATCGACGGCCTTAGACCGACGGAGTAGCAGTACTGTCTCTTAACACTAAAAATTGCGGTTTCGTATCCAAATCCAGCATTTATTTTGTGTGAGAAAAATCACATACAGGCTAAAAATTACCAAATAAAATTATAGGGAATTTTAACTTTATAATAAATCGATCGAACAAATAGATGTCTATTTGCCAAGTTTTATTGAAACCAGTTATCGGAAAGTGCACAAAACGGGAGTCATCCCCTAGTTTGCCACCCTAAGAGGAGGAATATGTTCTTCAAATTTAAATGGGACCAAAATACTGAGGTACCCTCTTTCCAACAAAAAAAAGAATCATCAAAATCGGTTCACAAATCGTAACCGTAATCGCGAGTGATAACCGTAACGAGTAATCGCGTAACATACACAAAAAAAATACAATTGAATTGAGAACCTACTCTTTATTTGAAGTTGGTTAATAGCTATAAAAGAAAAAACTATAAATACATTTCTTTTTTGTTCAACAAAAATTGTTGGAATACTAGTTAATGGTTCTTGTTATGTATGACTGTTATAAAAAATAATTTACGAATAAGATCAAGAGTAGGGTGTATTTACCTACTGAACATTTTCCTTTTTGATTTATGGCAATTTGTGCGTTTGTTGTTCTGCTTATTAGACGATAAAGGCGTATTTGACGTTTTGCAAAAGCTTTCCGAGAAGCATCCTCATAATGCGTGTTTTGATATTTTGCGTTTATGACTGTCTGTGTATCCTTTAAATGTACATTTAATTTAATATACTTGAAAATGGATCCAATGAATGAAATTTTGTATCAGAAATGTAAATTGCGTTGTTATAATTGTGGATTCAGAAAATATTAATATTGTAAATTAAATATCTTTACTTTGGAAGCACCAACAATCATCAGATTCTTATGTGAATTACAAAGCGACATCTCGCTGCTTCGTGTCGAAGGAATTTGTAATCTATCGTTGTGAATTCCCAGTTTTTACGTTTCAAGAAACTTTACAAAGATTATAAAACTTTTTTACTCTGCGATTTAACGAGATATCATTTTAAGCAATTATGATACTTGAGTTTCAGATTTTAAATTATTACTTGGTACAGAACAAATATGTGTTTTATTCTTGTTTGTTTATTGAGTCGAATTTAAATGAATTTAAAAACACATCAATTTAAGATAAAAAGCGACCGACAATTCGCATTAAACAAATATTAAGGCATACGTTTAAAGCGGTCGTCTTTGTTTTTATAACTTCGGAAGATAGAAAATGTGTCAGAGCGGCGACAAAATCGTAATGAAAGATTACGCAAAGTTGTGGTTCCGGTAATGGTTAAAAGAAGGGATAGTGTTTTCTGATACCCAAAACATCCACAACTTTTCCGGAGTTGTGACAATGATAATGACCAAATATACAGGTGCATAACACGAGGTGCGAGGGTTGTAATGTTGTTGATGACTTTGTGATTGTTATGTCAA
The DNA here is from genome assembly GCF_003589595.1 of Hyposmocoma kahamanoa. Taxonomy (NCBI): domain Eukaryota; kingdom Metazoa; phylum Arthropoda; class Insecta; order Lepidoptera; family Cosmopterigidae; genus Hyposmocoma; species Hyposmocoma kahamanoa. The sequence continues at coordinate 11,192,962 of NW_020653726.1, forward strand.
TTGTGATAGTAGGATGTGCTTTGTGGACGGAAAATAGAAGAAACGCGCGGCACATGAAACCGGGGAAATGATGTGGTGCAAAAGAACCTTACCGCCGTAATTAAGTAAAATTTAAATTGGAAAAAGTAAAATTGGAAACAGCATTTATACGACTGAGAATAAAATTACAATTATGGATAAGTATAAGTAGCAAAACATAAGATGGTTCGATACATTTACTTGACCGTCTATTCGTCCTTTAAATCGTATTATTTGAAAGGAAATGGCATTCACCGATTATCCTCATCAATCACACCTCCGTGATGGGTAAATCCCTCGCATTCCGCGCTCCCTAACCCCATGAGTCGCGTGTTCAGTACGTACTTGTTGTACTCGTTAAATATTAATGAAAAGTTGATCACAATTCGAAAATGTTATTCATATAATATTAGCTATATTTTAAATGTCTCTATTAAGACATCACATTCTATGACAGGTAGTTGGAGGTTGTATTGAGGTATTCTTTTTTACCTCCCTTTATCTGTTAGTTGTAAGTTGTAAATCTATTATACCCCCTGTTGTTCTTCTCTTTTTGGAAGAAACATGACAGGAACTCTGACTAAATTCTTTAAGTGTTAAATGTTATTTAGTGTAAGTTGAGCTAGTTTTCTATGCGTTTGGTACACGCTAGTGAACTAGCTCGATGGCATCTCAATACAAATTAAATTGTAAAATAATTAATTATTATTTAGGATGTTACGAGGACCGCACTGAGCATACTTTTTATATTACAACATTCTTTCATCGATTTTCCACCGGTTGTACAATATCACGCACAATGAGCCGTTTACGGAACTTCATTTCCCTCTTAACGATTTTAATTTCGCTCTTAATGACATTAAGACGGAAATTAGTCTGTAATTAAAATTAATTATTCGATATGACGGATAGTCCAATTGCCTAATTTGGGAACAAATTAGGAATGCCATAATGGAACGGGGTTCCGTAAATGTAGCGTTTTGAATAGGAGTAACTATTGGAAAACACTCAGTGTGGGCTCTCTAATATTACAGAGCTTACGATTGAAATCGAAGGAGCATGTTACGTATATAGGAAGACTGCCGTAGATATAATTACATTAACAGTAACTTGTCGCCTTTTTGCTTATTTTTTAGTTGAATTAATCTGTATAATTCCTCTCAAACGCTGATGAATTTTAAACAATGAATGTCTGGTTTCGCTGCTCTCGACTTGGAGATATTATTTCAGTGTTTGATCCGGATTATTCCTTTCGGTAGAATCACTTTGTGTTTTTATTATATTTTACTATACATATACCACGATAATAAGAAAATAAGATCATAGCTCTTCTGATTTTATGTAACCGCATTTAAATCTTGGACAATTTACTCATGAGAATAATGAATCTTTAGGTTATGTTATAATATTTTTGATACCTACTTATAATGCTTGTTCGATATGCGAATTTAATATTTTACGAAATGAGGCCACTTCCAAGGCAAATGCCACCGATGTAAGGGCAGATCTCTTGTTAAGCTTTTGGGACTAGTTACTTTCAGTTAGACAAATGACTGATGAATTTTATATGAACATGTGTTTTATTACGTGTATTTGATTAATTTGAGTGCACTGAACGACGAACTTGGCACACAAGAAACTCTGTATATTATAATGGTACAATATGTCAATTATAATTATTTTATGTACGTTCAGTTATGTCACAATCACATTAATTTCGTCATTTATGAATACAGCTTCATAAAAGGCTTGCTAAGAAAGTTGTGTCGTAGAAAAAAATGATTATCATAAAGAAATTATTATACGGTACAAAAGAGGTTTTAGGTAGACTTAAGGACTTTAGGAGATGATGACCGTCGCATGACCTAGTTATGCACGTACAGCTCTACATAAGGTAGTATGAACACACAACGAATATTATGTAATGATATTTAGTACACACGTAAGTAAACTGCTTACAAAAAACGAGTGCCATCAGGACAAGAGCACCTTGCAAATGTATGAGTTTGTATGAAAAACGTTGAATGGAATAAATGTAAATAAAAATTGATATTATAGGAACTTACCGAAAAATGGAGTAAGATTACTATTTTCATTCATCCATAAACGTGATGAATGGTTATTGCGTTATATTTTATTCATCGCTTGTTTCATAATAAATGTAATTTATCTACGTTTTATAGGGGGAAATTAGTTTATCATGATCTCTCTCAAAATTTTGACTTATCGTTTTTACTTATTTCATACAGATGATAAAATGTTAATAACAATTACGCAATTTATGGAGAATAATACAAAATTTGTTGGCTGTTTTGTCGATAAATGAACAGAGTAGTCGTCTACTGTTGCATTTTAGGCAAAGCGAAAATTTCATGAGTTCTCGTGCATACATTTTCTTGTCATGACCTTATTCAATTAATGGCTCTAACGATGAACAATTGGAAAATCAGATTACCTGTTTAACAATACAAAGTTAACTTATATTACGCTTTTAAACCATTTAGTTCACCGGATAAACCTACTTAAATATTTTCAAGACTTGCTTGATCTTTAATTACTACTTACCTACATTAAATATTTCATATAATTAAGTGTTGCAACACGGAAAATATGAAAACATTATGTCGAGTTTCATACTGCAATATTACGAGTGCACAATATAGAATATCACTATATATGTAACTTGATAAAACAATGGAAATTCGTAGCTCAGTATCCTTTATAACCTGTATAGGTATTTGTATTTTTCTATATATGCACTGACATGTTTATGCTTTTACTTTTGTTTTAACTATTATACATGAAATGCCGAATGGATTTTAAGGTTAGATAAAAAATTTTTTTACAATCTTGACCTTAAGCTCATATGCACTCACTAAAGTTTATTCTTAGTACATTTTCCCAAAGCTTTGACTGGGGATGAAACAGTATTTACGCAACACTTACGTACTCATTATACGTCTGTTTATTCACGTACGAAACATTAAGTCTTGCATTATTCCGTACAATAAATATACTTGTTGTTATGAAATATTTACATAAGTATCCCCCTATTTATGTCGTTTGCGACATACTTAAATAACGCACATACATCCACACACGGCTACACTACACTATAACTAAAACTACTACACTTTATAAACGATTTGGTGTGAAAACTCCTACGTTACGCCATACATTAGTAAACAGCCCACGGAATCGTTTATATGACACCCATATATGTATGTGTGATTATTTGTTTCCACGGAACTCCACTCAACTATAGCGTGGCCAAAAAATTATTAAATGTTTCAGTTTTATGTTATTTGCATTGCATTAACTACTTCCGTGTTCTTTTTCTTGATTACTTTGTGAGAGATATTATGTATATATCTCTCGGTGATAAACACACACATAAATCCTGCGAAAATCCGTGCACCTCTTTTAAAAAACTATTTAAAGTGCCAAATTATAGAGCCATGGCGCTCTTAATCATACTCTATTATGCTCATTAATAATATTTCGGATTAAAAGTTGTCATATTTCAATCACACGATTTGAAGGTACACGTCAACAACTTTGATTTCCTTTAAATATTTTAATAAGCATGACAATTTCCCTCTCTACGCCTACTTCTGTTAGTGAATTTTCATACCACCTTCTAAATTACTTTTATTAGCTACGCTTAACTTGTCTTTTACATTCCTTTATTACCATTAGGGTAAAGCGGACTCTTGATAGTTCCTCTAAAAGATTCGTGCCTCTTTAAATCTTCTAGCTTTTCATTACGTAGCATTATGAAATAAGAAATGGGCCCACCTTTATTATGTAATTGAATTGAGTATTTTTCAATAAAATCCAACGTAGGCTAAGTTTAAACGACTTTGGAAATATGAAACGTATGGGATATTATTATGGGAATGAATCTCAAAATGTATACAAAAATATGGACAAGAGTTAACATTTGTATGAAAATTTTTCCTTGAATTAGAAAATTGACTTTCAAATTAAGTTTTAAAATTTAACCGTGAAGTCTGGTATTATTAGTCGTTGTTTTACGAATAGACAAAGAGAATTATTAATAGCTTTAGCTACACTTTTTATATAAGTCACTTTGCCTTTTATTGTGGGTAAATGTACATTACTTTAGTTAGGCCAACTGTACCTCGGCCTTGGTGCCACCGCTAAGTAATTATTAGCTCGTAATTTGCGGTAAGACCGATTCCTGCCGTAGTCGATATGTTGTTGAATTCGGGATGTTCATTCCCCCGCGGTGGAATCTTGACCGATGCACTTAAATAATGAAAAATGCCCGAGACATATGACTACAAGTTGTAGCATTAACGCAAACGTTACACGAAATATCGAACTTCGGTAAATTGCCCAGCAGCATTGCGTCTATATTACTCAGCAGTTTCATCTAACTGCTGGACTACCATTTGTCATCATGTGTGTGGGGCCTGATTCTAATAAAAAATATTGTTGTGATCGCGCCGAAGTACTGAGTTTCGGAACATTTTTTCTGTGGTCTAAATTACATGTTTGCAAAAAATTGCTTTCCTTTTTACTTCGACGTATTCACAACGAATCTCTACTTAGTACTCAGTGTAGCTACTCATTACTATATTTTTTAGTTAGTTGACAGTTCATATTTTGTATATTTTTTTACACACAAATAGTAATAATTCTATGGTACTTAATCATAGTTCGTAAGAAATGAATAAGCCATATTTTAGATCGTAAGTTATCTATAGAGATGAGGTTTGTTAAAACAACTTAATTATATTTGTGGAAACAATTGTAAATAGTAAATGTATGACGATCGTAAAATAAATTGACTTTACTGTAATTTTCGTTTTATTTTCCTTCCAAACAGTACCCTTGAGAAATGAAACTATTTTTCCGGATTTAAATCGCGTATATTTGTTTTTTCAAACAAACCGACGTTTCGGGCCCTTTACAGGTCACAGGGTCACGGTTGACTGCACAGTCAACCGTTTGAAAAAACAAATATACGCGATTTAAATCCGGAAAAATAGTTTCATTTCCTATGTGTAACAATCGCGAAAACCTAAGAACTCGATAAGTACCCTTGAGATTGAAATTTGATGGAACCTTGTTAAGATGTACCCTTCACTCATGTTACTAGTGTTGTCGCGCCTTTGCAGTGTATCGCCTAGCATAGGCGACTAAACAGGTTGATCATAAATAGGTATATAGGTATAGTTAACTTGGAATTGAACAGTGCGCTGAAGAAATAGGCACACTACCTCACCTATTCTCATTAACAGACATAGGTCTTTGATAAATATACCTAATCTCAGTACAGAGTACTAAAAAACGGACCTCAAAAGTTATTCATCGTAGTTTGCCACCCCTAGAAGTGGAATATTTCCTTCAAATTTAATTGGGACCACTTCTGAGATATCCTCTTGCCAACAAAAAATAATCGTCAAAATCGGTTCACAAATGAGTTATCGCGTAACATACGTACAAAAAAACAATCGAATTGAGAACCTCCTCCTTTTTTGTAGTCGGTTAAAAAAAAGTTTAAATCATCTTTTTCGTTCTGTGTGGCGCGGGTGGATGGCTTCCATGCCATAATGCGGAAGCGCTGCGCTTCAAGCTGTTCCGTGTGCGTGCCAGCCCTGACACCATTCTGAACACGGTCGCCCACATGTGGGACAGCCCATTGGTTAAGCCAACATTAACATTAAATTAAGATGTATTACTAACACTAGTTATATAAGAGCGGTTACACACGGCAACTTTTACGAATAACTAATCATCTACCCTTACACACATACACGAGATTTTAAGCAGCGATGCAAACGCGCGACTGCATCGATACAAACGCGCGTTGGCATTGCTACACTTGTGATTTATAAATCGATTGCATCGATGTAATCACGCGTTTTACGAACGCGCATTTGCATCGCCTCTAGTCGTCGCGTGTAACCACTCTAACAATTATGATTATACTCTAACTAAATATGCATTATTTTTGATTTGAAATTTATTATTATTATTTTATTCAATACGTATAGTAGGCAGAAACGCTACAATTTAATATCTCCTGGATTTACAGCTTACGTCATCCACGGACCGAACTCGGGTATTAAATGTTCTGTACGTTTGTATTAAACGTACTATATTAGTTCCTTACGTCAGTAGAAAGAGCCACGATTCGACAAAGGGAAGGTTTTGATAAAGATACAAATTGCGGAGGGCAGTGGCAAACAGCGAGCGAGCAGATATTGCATGTTTCATTATACACAGTATAATGGACACGCGAAAATCTAATTTCCCCTTTCATTAAGTAGTTCTTGCTTTAAAAATTAAAATAATGACCTAAATGTTGAAAACGTAGTGGAATTTTTACTATATATGATTTCGCATGCAGGTACGATACTTATAATTTTTCCTTTTGCATAAACAGCCTTATTACTTCGTTATCATTATAAAAAAACGGTTAATTAAATTAGTTTCTTCGGTATGGAGTACAAACATACTATAAGAATTTTTCACGTGTCTTATTCCATTGTCACCACAATCGAATACTGTATTTAAAACGTAAGTAGTAAGGCTACTATTGAAACAAGAGTGTTTTGTTGTCCACGCTGAGATAACATTATTCCGGTGTCATCATCCTTAAATTTCTAGGACCACATTGATTGACACAGGACAAGATTGGACATGATTGTGCTCGAAAAAATCTAAATCTTTGTCTAAAGGATACAACGGTCTCAAACTAAAGAATTTCCTGATTTAAGAAGTACCAGAGCAACAGAGTTCACTCTGGGGCAATTTCCACTACACACTAACCAGAACTAATTTAAAAAAGTTCGTTTTCCAAATTCGTCGAGCGCCCACAGGGCAAACCTTTAAGCCACCGAGGTCTCCGATTAAATAGAGTTGGTATATACTGTTATATACCAACGATTGTTATAGACAGGAAATAAAATATTTTTTTCGGATTTAAATCGCGTATAATTGTTTTTCAAACAAATCTAGTGAATGAGTCTCAAGGTCACGGCTGTCGGCTGAATTCATCTGTAAAGGGTCCGAAACATTAGTTTGTTTCAAAAAAACGTATATATGCGATTTAGATCCGAAAAAATACTCTCATTTGATAGAGTTGGTATTTTTTCCAAAGATTTGCAAGGTCGTAACATTTTGAACAATCTCACAGTAAACACGTTCTAGCGGAGACTTTCCTTGGCCACAAATCCACCATTATGTATAATGACTTTTTGCTTAACTGTATCTATCAGTAAATAACTTGGATCTCCGAATGTATCTTTTGAAATTAGCGATTACGTAATTCTAGAATTTTGCGAATAGAAGCGACTAAATCACTTTTTAGGAGAAGCCAGATCGAAGCTAGATGCTGTGGACCTTAAGATTGAATTAGAAGGAAATTTTATGGTAGGTAAGTCTAATAATTTTTTATAATAATATCAAGTGATGGGACGAACAAGTCGTGCGCCTGCTGGTAAGCTACACGCCATAACAATTGCAGTGCCACTCAAAGCTTTAAATCGCAAAAATTTGAGGGGCACTGCTACTGCGCCCGTCACCCTGATATGAGTCCCATGTGCCTGTAATTTCACCAGCACCCTTGCCATCCAAAATCAGAACAGTAATTACTGCTTAGCGGCAGAAATAGATAAGGTGGCAGTACTACCCTGGACGAACTCTTCACAAGAAGCTCCTACTGCTACTAAATGATCACTGAGTGATTGAATTATTAAAGGCATTTTACATATCTTGTAATTTAGATCTAGACATACCTACACTTCGTCCTGTTGCGTCATTTCTTCTAAACACCAAAACTTTGGGAATAAGTACAAAAACGTTGTAAGTAGTTTGAAAAAGGGCTGGACGACGCTTGATTAAAAAAGTTTGTACACGAGCATGACCGGCATCTTAATTTTTAGCATTACTGTTAAACCATCGTAAAACTTGCTTCTGTTTTAGTTGCATCCAATAAAAATAAAAGTAAACACTAAACCAATTATCATAAAACCGCACAGAACTCACAGAAGGAGTAATAAAAATATAGAATACCTGCGAAGATCTTATTGAACCTTGTCAGAGCGAATGTAAGCGAAAAAGTTGTGTCTTGTGCTAAGCGACATGACAGTCCCTAGCAGTTGGAATGCTACTCAAAGCTTTACGTCGCAAAGGCTAAGGGACACGCCATTGCGCCTTTTGATAAAGATAAAAATTGAGACTTGTGATTTTCCTGTTCCAAAAACCACGAAGTGTGGCGATTTGAGGCCTTCACAAATTTGTACTAAAATTTTGCAGAAAAAGCTTACATATAAAAAAATATCACATTCTATTGGAACAAGAATTGTCAAAAATCATTTGAATCGCTGAAATACACCCTACATTACAATATTCAAAATTATCGATTACGAATCAGTTTATTTTAAAAACGCGTCAGCTTACGCTCTAGGAACCGATCTCAATAACAAAGACGGGCGGCCAGTACCTAGCCTTTGCCAACGACAGCTTAAATAAAAGCCGAGAAAAATATTATAATAAAGAAAAAATCACTAGCGATTGTCTCGACAGCGCAGCATCTAATATGCTTTCATATTATTTATATGAAAACTATAACTTAAAAAAAAATCATCTCAAACACTGCAGTCTCCTCAACAATAGTTGAAATGCATATGGAAGTCCTCGTCAAAATGAATCATTTTAGCACTAACAAAAGGTAGCTGCTGTACACTGTTGAGAAATTCCTCTCATATGTTTGCCATTTCCAACACCAGATCAGCTCCAGATATAGGAATTATATCTATTTGCCAAGTTGTATAGAAATCTGTTAACGAAAAGCAAGTGGAATCCAATAAATCGGATTCGTTCCCTAATTTGAGGTGGAATATTTTATTTTACTTGAATAGGACGACTAACTGAGGACTACCTATCCAACAAAAAAAGAATAATCAAAATTGATTCACAAAATCGCACTCCTCGTGCAAGAAGTGGAGTTACGTCAAAAATGTTTATTGTTCCATTAGATACAGAAAAATATAAACCACTTATGTCACTTATGTCATTCTTCACACACACTTCTTCACAGTGCAATTGGGAAATATTATATGGGAGCAATTTAAAGTACCTAATTTTTTTATGACAAAATCTAATGATAAAAATAATTTAAAAAAAAAAACAAATTTTATTTCTTATATGGAAAAGCTGAAACTTTCTAGTTTTCCATGTAACAAATAAAATTAGAGTAATGTTTTTTTTCTTTAAAAATTACTTTTAATCGCTTTCATGTAATATTTACCAAATGCATGTTAGATGTTTTACTTTTCCAGAGTCGTAATGAAATGCTAACTGATATTGAATCTTATTTGTAAGAGACCTATACTTGTTAGAGGCATAAAAATGCCAGTATTAGGGGTCCCCAGGATTCCGCGGAATGTAATGTTTAACCCAGTCCAAACTCAATTATTTACAAAAGTAGATACCATATTTCAAGGGAAAAATGGATTAAAATTCTTAGTATTTGATTTCGATGAACTATTTTTACGGTTTAGTAAAATAATTTAGATATTATAGTTTTTAGTAAGGGACAATGAAAATAAGAAAACTCTAACATAACATTATCATCGTTACAAAAGTTACGACCACAATCCAGCTAGTGTTCGTACATATATAATAACAAAATAACTTTAGTAAAAATAGTTTTGAATTTGCGGAAAATATTGGTTGGTCACTAAACTCACATAGGATAATGTGCACGGTCATGAAAGTCTGCGAACATGTCATGGATAAACCTAAGCATTCAAATAAATTCAGCAAACCCAAAAAAACAGAAGCAACAGAAAAAAGCAAAACCCTCGCAAAAGAAGTCCGTTGTCTACCCAGGATGTCGCAAGAGACCATTGAAATTAAAAAACATCCTAATTTCCAAAGGGAAGATGGGGAAGATGGTTTCTCCGTACCTACCACCATTTTGGGATCTAGTATTTCCTCTGATGAAAAATCCCAAGCAGACTTAAGACTGCAGTATTAATTTATTTTAATTTGCATTATTACATTAATAATGAAATTAATTAAATAAAACATTCATATTGTTAAAAATTAATAAAATCATTTGTAAAACATCAACTAGCGTAGATTGGAATTTTTTATTGAAATTAATAACTTTTGTAACTACGGTGAAAGATACTTTGCATTAATAGACGTATTAGACATAACTGGATAATGACTTACCATCTCAATCAGCCGTGACCATGGGACCTGTAAGAAGGGGCCCTAAACGTTGGTTTGTTTGAAAAAACAAATGTATAATACGCGATTTTGAACCGAAAAAATAGTTTCACTTCCTAAAATTATATTTTTCTCAGATTCAATGAAAATGCAAAGTTGAATTGACTTAGGCAAGGTAAAATAAGCAAGAACAAGGAACAATTCGATATAGGTAACATAATAATCCGAATGACAACACAATAAACATATAAAATATCAAATTCAATATTGTATAATTTATGAAAAGGTATTGAATGTGGTATTTATTTCAAGACGTAATTTTAAATTATTTCTAATGTTACTATTACAAATAATTTAAAATTATCAACGAGAGATTTCTCGTTCGACCATTTTTTTTGCGCTCTATTGATTGAAATCTTAGCGACCGGGCTAAGCCGGCCGGGCTAATATGTCGGCTACACAAACTGTTTCTGCCTGCATATAAAAAAGATCAAGTAAGGTAAGATGAACAAACTAAGTAAACTGAATAAGCGCGGTGTACCATAGGAATCTGTCCTCGCGCTGCTACTTTGTTCTTGCTTCACTCCAATGACCTGCTAATCCCAATGCCCGGTGTTTTTGGGTATATACAGACGACAGTGCAGTGGTGGAGAGTTATGCTCGTTATGCTCGTCGTCAGGTTTCTGTGTGTAACAACACACAGAAACCTGAGTTTCAAACATCTTCCCATTGCGAAGATGCGAACAAGGTCAGGTTGAATACCGCCAAAATACATGTGCCTTCACCTCACTCCGACTTTCTAAGATCCCGTGCCGACTGGTGACCACTTTGAGCTAATTGGATTGGAGTTATCATACTAGTATATAAAGTTGAGGAACTTTGATCGCTACATCGAGTTCAAAAAATTGGACATCCTTTTCAGGGTCAGGCGGTACCGCTACTAACTATTCAGACCTGAATAGTTTTTAAATCTTTATCAAGCATAAGTTAGGTTGTGTGTGGAGTATTGCTGTCACTTCTGGGACGGCTCTGCCCGATACCAGTTGGTTGCCTTGGACTCGGTGGAGCGAAAGGCAAGGAGACTAATTGGCAACGACACTCTTGTGGAGTCGAAGCCTCTAAATGTCGATTCTCGCAGAAAAGTGGCCTGCTTTTCAGTTTTTTTGTTGAATACATTTCGGATAGTGCACAGGAACTTCATAATTTAGTTTCTCCTCCAACTTTCCGCCTTCGGACTACTAGAAAATCAGGAACACGCCATAATTATGTCTTACCACCCATTCGCAAGAAGCGCTTTGCATTTGTCCAGCATGGCAACCGATCGGCCACAGAGGCAGTCAAAAGTTAAGTGTAAATAATCGTGTATGTGTAGCAATAATTCAGAAATCAAAACCTGGCATTTTGATTTCTGAGTCATCGCTTACCATATGTCATATATGTGTATGATAGTTGAAACAGCTAAGCAAGTATTTATTTTAAAGTAATAAAAAAGATGGCCTCATCGGCACTCATCACAATATGACCAGTTGTGAGCATAAACTTAAATAATGCATTTATTGTCTTGAATTGTTACTTCATTCACAGTTTTCTCTTTCCTGAAATCCTTTCCTACGGAAGGATATATTTTAGACAATTGGATGAAATTGGATAAAAGGCCGAGATTTTAACCTGCCAGTTTATTTCAGATTACAAATAGCCATTACTAAGATTTTTTTTTTTTTTTTTTTTTATGACATTAAGTAACGGGACGAACAAATCGTGTGCCTGATGGTAAGCTACACGCCTGCCCATAACAGTTACATACTAAGATAATAACTAAAGATCATAAGTCAGGTAGCATCTGGTAAAATATGGTCTGCGGAACAATCAAAATTATTCGTTACCACGAATGGATGATATAATCCACCAAATGTATGTTATATGCATTAAAATGAACACGCTTAACATTGACTTATTAAGAGCTTCTCCTTTTGCATGTAGTATGTAAGCATGCAAACACATTAGTTTAGAAAATATAATAAATCAAGAAAATACAATTAAGGCAAAATCATTATTTTTTTAAATTAGTTTCAGTTTCTCTTAATTATTTATTAAGACTTTTAGTTGAAAAGCTTATTGCCATTAACCTTCAAAGTAGTTTAATTTTAATATTAACATACTGATTTTAACTTTTCTAGTCAAGTAAAAGAAGTCCTTCGACCTTTCAAACTCCAAACAGAATTCGCTTAAAATATATGAAAATTAAACCCTCGCTCTCCACTCCTACCCAACGATCTTAAAACAAGATCATTGGTCCTATTAGTTTTTGTAACGCTTCGGCAAAATGTGTTGTTCATCTAATTAATATTTAATATAAATAATTAATATTACTAATATGTATTAGTAATATTGGCGACTCCACTAGTTTTCGTTCTGTATACATTTTTTGTTGTTTACTGTAATTATGTACGGACAGCGGCACATCAGACTACACATTTTTGTTCGAAAATCGCCTCCAGTGCAACGGAACAAGATATGTCAATCTGTAGCTTGATGTGCTTGCGTGTGTACGTAATGTGTTTAGTATAATTTCGATATGATTTAGTTTTATACGCGTAATGGTTTTTTTCAACTTTCAAATATATTTATTATAATTTACCAGTAGACATAAAACTTGTTATAAAAATTTAAATACTTGAAGAAAGTTTATTATGCGGAAAATTTCCTCGAGAGCTACATCCCGGGGGCATCGTGTCAAGAAGCAGGCAACAATAGTTACGGTTTTAATCTAATTATTACATACTATTCACACACATCCAAATGTCAAGTTATATAATGTAATAATATAATAATAATAACGCACACACTCAACATAGCCCTGCACAAGGGAAACCCTGTGTCGCGTGTGTCACACACATAAATTACACCCAAACTCACGAGAGAAATAAATGTAGACCATACAAATATTTCTCCCGACCCGGAAATCGAACCTGGGACCTCTGCGTGGCAGTCCGGCCACTGAGGCAGTAATGTTGTGAGCATGTAGGTATTTTTTAGAGTTGCAACGAATACTCGGTTTTCGCCTTATTGTGCTTATTTTTTGCTTTTTAACCGATATTCGGCGAAATACCGCCGAATATTGATTCAATATTCATAAAATTCTTCAAATTTAAATAGGACCAATACTGAGGTACCCTCTTTCCAACAAAAAAGATTCATCAAAATCGGTTCACAAGTTTTTTTGTGAACATTAGAGTTATCGCGTAACAGACATACAAAACAAAAACAGTCGAATTGAGAACCTCCTTCTCTTTTGGAAGTCGGTTAATAACAGTTGCAGTGCCACTTAGTGCTTTAAATCTCAAAAATCTGCCACTACGCCCATCATCCTGTGACATAAGTTGATAAGTTCCATGTACCTATAATTTCACCAGCATCCTTACCTTTTCAAATCGGAACGCAGTAACGCTCATACTGCTTGGCGGCAAAAATAGGTAAAGTGGCAATACTTACTTCCCTGGACGAACTCTTTCACGAGGAGCTCTACTGCTACACTTCTTCATTGGTTTTTCTAATTAATTCCCTCCATCCTCCTTCAGCACTACATCTGAAACTACACGCGATTAAGGTCCGAAAAAATTGTTTTATTTCCTATTTTAATAGATGTCTTATATTAATAAAAGCTTTTTTAGTTATTGAGATTCTTGAAACTATGCCCGAATCTGGTAAATCTGGAATCATTGGTTATCAAACTGCCTTAAGGGCAGGGTTAGACATAAGTAAAAGAAATACATTTGCTGTTGTATTATTATGCTTAGTAACTGTAGAGCTCCTTGTGAAAGAGTTCGTCCAGGGAAGTACTGCCACCTTACCTCTTAAAGTTAGCCAGATGATGTTTCTAATTATAATTAAGACCTAGTCATATCTTAAGTAATGTCATCGGAAATAAATCCAGAAGATGGAAAGCGACATTTCCCTATTTTTATTAGGTTTCACTTATATTGACACCTGCATAATGTGACACATATATTTTTTAATAATACCAAGTGACGGGACGAACAAGTTGTGCACCTGAAGGTACACGCTTTAAACTTTATATATATTATATATATATATATATATATATATATATATATATAAAGTTTAAAGCTATATATATATATATATACATGCTGCTTTTAAGAAATTCCTAAAAACGGGAAGAACAAAAAAAGGAAAAACACAGTAAATTATCGAATAACTAACATTAATGCTGAACATACATTGTTCGTTAGAGAAAGCACAGTTCTTCGCTTACATGTCTAAAAGTTCAAACGAAATGTAACATTAACAATCAAGAAAAAGGTAACAATCTAATGGAAGTATCTACTATGTGTAATTTTTTTATATAAGTGCGCTTTTGACTTCCATCTCACCTGATGGAAAGTGACGATGAGGTCGACGATGGAGCATGCACACCTAAATAATGCCTATTCACTATCGCCTTTAAAATACCCAAGTTATAACGTTCAGGGAACAAGTCTGCAGGAGGGGAATTTCATTCCATAGCCGTTCGCCATATAAATGTAGAAGCGTAACGTAAAGCGAGTCTGTCATTAGCATACGCAAAGGTACCTGGAATTAACATATCATTGATAAGCAGCAGAAAGAGAGTTGCAGACAGTACGGAACCCTGAGGAACTCCGGCTCTATCGCGATATATTCGGAAGAGTAGCCTTCTAAGACCACTCGAATCGAACGTTCGCTCAAGAAATCCGAGATCAAATTGTTTGCAATTGGATCTCGGATTTCTTGGTCAGTGGGAAGTCCATAGCACGGAAACTTACTTAAAAGGCTTCCATGCCAGACCCTGTCAAAGGCTTTAGGAATATCCGAAGACACTGCAAGTGCTTCACCTTGCTTTTCTATAGCCTCGTTCCATGTGACAGGCATACACAAAAAGATCGCCCTCGTCGGAATTCGTACTGGCGATCAATGAGGAGGTCGTTGTCTTCAAGGTACGATAGGAGACACGTACACGTTGTTGAGTCCTTTTTACGACACAGGTTTAATATTTGCAAGCTTCCACGACCTGGGAACTACACCAGTCTCAAGTGAGAGGCGGTACAGGTGTATGAGAACAGGATACAACTAAGGCGCACAGTTACGCTGGACTATTACTGGAATTCCATCTGGCCCGCTAGCTTTATCCACGTCTAGATTTCGCAGAATTCTAAGTACCTTTTTTTGGCGTATGCGAACTGGCGCCATAGTGCAGCCAGCCTGAGGTAAAGTAGGTGGTAGGTTCCCTGCGGCATCTAGACGCGAACTCTCTGACTCAACGAGTGACCGCTTTGGCCAGGGACCAAAAGGATTTGCTGCCTGCTGGATATGAGGCAAGCTTGACCCCTATGCGGCGCACATGGCCGAACTTGGCCCTACGTAACACGTCTTTGCACTTCTTGGTGGCCTTATTAAAAGCTTTCTTCAAATTCCGAGTGCTCGGAGCTTTGCGTAGTTGAGCATCTGCCCAAGCTTGGTACGCGGACTGTTTAAGTGCTTCAGCACAACGACAATCAGCGTTAAACCATGGACTTGCTGACATGGATGGAGCTTGGGGTCCATTGGGTATATCAGAGTATGGTATGTAATACTCTATACCCAAACGCAAGACCTCGACTACAGCATCAGCACAGTTCGATGAGTTTCCTGAAATAAAGTGCGCCTGGCAGTGATATGACGCAAAGAAAAGGCGCAAAGAAAGAAATACCCAGTGGGGCCTAATCAGTTGTTAACAGAAGGTCCAAGCAATCAGCCGTATGAGACTCAACATCTGGGATCCTGGCCTTGGTGGCGCTACTGACGAGCTGGGAAAGGCCTAGCGTTAACACAAGTTTACGCGTCTCTCTGCCAGCGTGATCGGTCATCTGGTATGGGAACAACCATTCTTGATAACGAGCATTAAAGTCCCCCAGAATGACTAGTTGCGCCGCTGGGTACCTGAGCTGAGCCTCATCTAACGTCTCACTCAGACGTTGGCACAACTTGGTCGCCTCCTGATCTCCACTTTGCGAAGTTTAGACATGAATAAATAAACGCTAACAAAATCAACCTAAAGTACTTAATATGTGTAACAAAAAAAATTATAAAAGTTAATCAAACTAAAGTGAAACAAACAACTGTTTTCTTTATAGATTTTAAGACTTTCGTGGTTATTCACTAAATGATTATCACTAATATCAGGTTTCTTACCACGGTATGACTTCTTTTTATTTTCCCGATATTTCGGAACGGTTGCACGCTCCATGGTCACGGGTTGACTCAAAATAAAAAGAAGTCATACCGTGGTAAGAAACCTGGTATTAGTGATAATCATTTAACTGCTTTCTTCATTAAAATATTACCCTAAAGTACCTACATGTTTTGACCACAATTTGTTAATCATTGTTTTTCTGAATTCAATTCAATTAATTTTCATAACAGTGCCGGATTTAGGTACCTATTGTGTGGGGTGTGTAGTGCACACGGGCACAGGTCTTAAGGCGGCGTTCCACGTCTCGTTTTTCCATGGGCCGCGACGCGCGAGATCACTCCAACACGCCATGGGAATGGGCGGCCCAAGCGCGCGCGTTGCGGCTCGTGGTCGTCTGTTTTTGGCCCCGCCGTGGGTCGGTAACTGCAAAGGGTCGAACTCGCGCCACTCGCAGTGGGAAGAGGACCGCCAGAGCGTGCCCGTGGTCGCCCGTGGCGGTCTTTTTGAATTCACCGAGTGTCGGTAAATTCAAGGCCGCGGTGCGAGAGTATTACGAATTTGTTCCAGAGAGACAAACTGTTAATAAAAAATTGAAATTTAACGATTAACTTACTTTTTTGTTTGTAATGAACAATTCCCTTAATTCCCGTACTTTTTACACAGAATGCACGTAAGTAACGACTTACTTTAAGATATTCTCATAGACGAAGGAAAAACTATTGTATAATTCTGGCAATCAGACCTACCTCCCGCTTTTTAGTTCTTGATTTACATGTTTTTCAGTGACAATGATGTGGAACAATGCGCCAAGATGATTTCTGAGAAATATGAATTCCGGAGCCGTACACATGTGACCCACTACCTAAGAAAAATTTATTATGCATCATATACAAAACAAAAAGCTAAATGGAGCTGAAATTATTGTAAGCTTTTAATAGTTTGTTAATGCTCCAAAAAAAATTTTTAGGTAAAAACTCAAACCAAAGTAGTTAGAACGAACGAATAGAAACGAATAGATGTTGTTTCATTATTATATGGAGCCTCGGGCATGTCGAGGTATATATAAAATGGACACATTTATATTCAAACGACGCGGAATTGGCCGACCGGCTAGCAATGTTAAATTTGTTTTTAATAAATATTTTTTATTATTCTTTTTAACTACATACAAAAGGAGTTCGAAAAAAGTGTAACAAAACTTTAGTGTTGTTATCCAAATTTTCGAAATTTAGAAAAAACAAACTTGGCCTATTTTCTAAAAACTTTGTATCTTTGTAATACATAATATATTTAAAACTTTTGACTTATTTGATGTTGCTAGCAAGTCAATAAGCCAATCCTGCTTAAAAGTCAGATTCCAATAATTTGAACTACAATTTCTGAAGGTGTATTAGCAGGATGGTGTTCATGAAACTGCTCGGGAACTCTAATTACTCGTGAATAAGCTGAGAAGTCAATCTGTTGACGAAGGTGGTGCATAATAGATATACAAAGTTCCATACAAACTTTATGAGTTCGTAGTTTAGGGTTTACTGGTGTGTTTAATTTTTAATTGCTGTACTTGACTAATGACTTGACTTGACGTTTGTTATATTCAATATTTTATTTTTATACTTCTTATATCCATCTCAAAAGGTAAACTTGTAATTTTCAAAATTCGCTTATATAAAGAATAATAATAATTTATAATTCATTAATTTATTATATATATGTATTTCTTATACATGCTGACATGTGTACATACAAAATAACTATAGTTTCACTGTGTCCAGCCGAACATTGGGTATACAAATATTGAATATATATTATTATACATTCACTCACATACACTTCGACAGACCAAACGTGTAATATGTTTTTTTAACATGTTAGGATACGGACGGAAGGAAAACTAAAAAGGAAAGGAAATATGGAATAATAAGGACTATTATCATTTAAAATATGTACGTAATAAACACAATAACAAATTTTTTACATCAATAATAATAATAAATGAAAATGATAAATTATAATAGAGACTAGGATATTAAGGAGGCATGACACACGGGTAAGTAAAGGAACATGTGAAGATAGGAATTGTTGGAGAAAGAAGGAACGATCAAATCGGGAACAAGAGAAAAAGATGTGATCTAAGGGGACCACATCATCACCACACTCGCATCAATCGCTGTGTTTTTTTTTTTTTTTTTTTTTTTTTTTTTTTTGTATGTTTCGCTAGGGAACCTCTACCATTAGCAGAGACCTTTTTTGGCGAAATATTTATTAACAATTTTTTATTATTTTTACAGAATCGATCGAGAACCGATACAATGTTGTATGGCTCTTTCGTCAATTCAGGGAGGATTTTGCATGGAGTTGGGTTGCAATTTATTTCTTTACTATAACATCGCTTACACACTAATTACTTTATATATATACATTACTTTTTTATCTTACATTCGTTCCTATTTATTACATTTCTCTTATACAATACTACAGTTCTGTTTTATCTTATTTTACTATTTTATAATTTTTACATTACAACGTTTCCTAGGGGTATATTCTTCATATAGATTTAGCATTTCTTTACAATTTTTACATTTACTTTTGTTTCTTAAAATTCTAGTTTTACATTATCTTGCGTACTATTTATTTTCTATTTGTATCCTTATTTATATTATTGTATCTGATTTATTTTGTACTTGGCTTCCTGCTTTATATATTAAAATATAAGGAGGAGGAGCCTGATGATACCTATTTATTTTTATTTACTACCTTTCTAATTATATCTTTGGAAAACTTTAGAAATTTGTCTCTACTGTCTGTGTTCATCATTATTGTATGTATTGTGCTTTCTGTAATGCTCTCTCCTATCGTCATTTCGGCGTCGAACCTATTCCTCGCATATCTCGGGCAGCACGTGATACGTGCATCACGCTTTCCTCTACTTCCTCGTTACATTCACACGATGGGCTCTCCTTACACTTAAACCGATATAAGTATGAGGAGAACCCACCGTGTCCCGTCATCAGTTGGACTAGCAGCGGATCGAGCTCCACCTTTCTAAGTAGACCATATGCTGAGATGGCATCCGGAAAGAATATTTTTGTGGTGGATGCAG
Source organism: Hyposmocoma kahamanoa (assembly GCF_003589595.1). NCBI lineage: Eukaryota > Metazoa > Arthropoda > Insecta > Lepidoptera > Cosmopterigidae > Hyposmocoma > Hyposmocoma kahamanoa. The sequence goes on from NW_020653726.1 coordinate 11,212,506, forward strand.
TTGTTCCCTCTACGTAGCGCCTGTTCCACTCGTCAAGCGAGTCCAATCGGATTTGTCGCTTGATGAATGAGACAGGACATCTATCGTAGTCGGCCCTGGTCTTTTTGTTGAGAGCTGCATCCTTAGCTAGTTTGTCGGCTCTCTCATTCCCCTCCAACCCCGCGTGAGCTTTAATCCAAAAGAGATTAACTACATTTTTATTTTTCCTAATTTCCGTTACGTTGGCTCTGATCTTAACTGCGAGGGGGTGGAGGGAAGTTCCATCAGCAATGGTCTCTAGCGCGGATCTTGAGTCACTGTAAATGTTGCAGTGCGGCGCCTTGTGTTTTAAGGCGTAACTCGTCGCCTCGGTCAAAGCCAGCAGCTCGGCCTGGTAGACGGTGCAGCTCCGGTCCAACTTCAATTTCTTAGTACTTATCTCTGCTGCATCATCCCATATGGATAATGCAGCACCGACTTTCCCCTCGATTTTGCTTCCGTCTGTGTAGATTTTCCGACCATGGTTGTCATGCTGTTCCAGAGCTGCGCCGTCCCCCAGGCATAAGAAGTCAATACCTATTTGTTCAGCGGGGTGAGGTTGCTCGATATAAGGTATTGGTCTTTCTAGCTCCCGATCACCTATTGCTCTCCGGGAATGGCCTTTCTTCACTTCATAAAGAGAGGCTGCTTCCCGGATCCTAATATCCAGTGGAAGCAGACCGGAGAGCAACAACGCCGAGTGCAGTGACACCGTCCTATATGACTTTACAATTTTTTGTGCAAAACCTCTTTGGACCGTATCGAGCTGCTTCCTGATTCCAAGCCTGTTCGTTGTCGTGGCCCACGCACTCGCTGCGTACCCTATCGTAGACTCAACCACTGCGTTGTATATTGTCCTGATTATCTCGGAATGCAGCCCCCAATTTATTTTCGCGGCTCTGGAGAGTTGTTTATAAAGGTTTAAGGCCTTCCGGCAGACGTTTGTCACGTGGGTGTTAAATGTGAGTTTGCTGTCCACCGTAAGGCCAAGGATTTTGATCTCGCGAGACAGTTCAACGCCCACCCCGCCCATGGTCAGATGTGGGGAGTCGTACTTAATTTTGTTTGTAATAACCATCGCCTGGGTCTTGTGTGGCGCGAATTTCAACTTGTTTACGACTCCCCACCTCCGCACACGCTCGAAGGATCAATCGCTGTTTATAATATGGAGTCTAGCTAGGTGAAGAGGAGTACATGTGTGTCCAAGACGCATACTAGTAATTACAGAAGTAGAACGTTTGGCTAACGTTAATTTAAAAAAACTTTGGCTTTATAGGAATGTGAGGTTGCATAATACAGTAAAATCTATCTTTTTTTCGAGCACTCTCCTCCCAAAGCTCATTCTAGGAGTCCTAAAAATAAAATCTGGGCAGAGCAACCAAGTCATGGCAATAGTTATTGTAATGGAACATATCTCAACTGGTGGAAGCGGCTTTAGCTAACTGATCGGGCTTCTAAATACGTGGGGCGTACTATAAGTTTCCGGAATCAATGCCAAAAAAATACCTACTATAAATGGTCAGAAATGAATTTATAGTTTCTCAAAATATTCTCCGTTAGCGTTAATGCACTTTTTCACACGAATGAACCAGTTTTGAAAACATTTATATCACTCCTCCGTGACAATTTCTAAAACATATTTTTCATACCCTTCGACAGCCTCTTCAGGTGACGAAAATCGTTGATCGCGTAACTGGTTCTTAATTTTTGGAAATAAAAATAAAGTCACAATGTGCCAGGTCGGGACTGTACGCGGGATGGCTCATAAGGTCAACGTTGTTCACCTTCAAAAATTCGTTTGTCTGTCTGGCCGTGTGAGAACTGGCATTATCGTGGTGCAAGATGATACGGCGTTTACGGTCATTTTTACGGAGTTTGTCAATAACTTCCGGCAAACAAATGGTCGTGTGCCAATCACTATTCACAGTACAACGATTCTCCGGAGCAACAATAGCCACGTGTCCAGTTTTATTAAAAAAAGAAGCAATCCTTCGCTTATAGGCACTTTGTACGCACGCCACTTTGGTTGGTTTCGGCTCATCTCGAAAGACCCATACGCTCGATTGCTGCTTTGTTTTGGGATCGTAACTATAAATCCATGTTTCGTCACCTGTTACTATGTCCCACACCAAATTTGACGCCTCTTCGTTGAATCTTGTAAGATGGCATTGCACCAAGTGACGCGATACGTTTTTTGAGCCTCATTCAAATTGTGTGAGATCCACCGAGAGCACAGCTTTTTCACATCCAAATGTTTGTGTAGTATTGATTATATTTGACTCATGCCTATGCCTAAAGATGCCCGAATCGTATGGTATGTCACATGCCTGTCTGTTTTGATCATACGGCGCACAGCATCGATGTTTTTGTTGTTCACAGCAGTCGACGTGCGACTATCATGAAATTCGTCACTGAGATTCACACGACCGCGTTTGAATTCTACAAACCAGTTCTAAATAGTCGTCTTGCATGGTGCTTCTTCGCCAAAAGCAGTTTGAAGCCGATCGAAGCTCCGCTGAGCTGTTATATTACACTTAAAGTCGTACAAAATCATACTATGAAAATTTTCACGAGTTAAATCCATGGTAACGTTATAACTTGGACCTTTTCAAGGCGAGAGTGAATAGGCATTATTTGGGTGCATGCATTGCATGCTCCATTGTCGACCTCATCGTCACTTTCCATCAGGTGAGATGGAGGTCAAATGCGCACCTACATTTTATTTAAAAAAAAATCCTCATTTTCACGAAGAAAAATAAATAAAACAAACGAGAAATGATTTTCTATATACACACGCCAGCACATCAAATTACTCATTGACGTATTTTGTTCCGTTAAACTGGAGGCGATTTTCGTACAAAAATATGTAGTCTGGTGTGCCGTTGTCCGTACTGTTAAATAAAAAAATAAACAAAACATTGAAGAGATTTATGTAAATAAATAAGTTCAACTTAACTTTTAATCATTATAAATGAATATTTAGACAATAAATTCTAAAATAATATTATTTCCACTGCGTCTAAGGAACTATTTTAAGATTGTTAAATTTGACATAAGAACAATATTACTTTCATGTTAAAGTCGCGTCATAGTACGAACTGAAACTGAGTGAATGAATAGTCACAAAGCTGCAAATAAAACCACAGTTTTAACATTACAATAAGCTTAGTTTAAGCGTCATGGTACGAAAAGTCAAAGTAAGTTTAATATTATTTTAAGAGGTTGTGCTAGGCCCCCAGATCGGCCCTGCTGTCGTTTTAATTCCGTCCGACCATCTCGTTAGTGATCTGCCCACATTTCGTTTTCTTAAGCGAAGTCTTCAGAACACAACTCTCCGGCTCCAGCGGTCGTCATCTCTACGACACACGTGTCCAGCTCATTACTATTATGGACAACTACTGAAATTATTCAGACATATTGCTATATAGTTATTCAACTACTTGTTTTTTTTTACAAATCGAAACATAACCTAGTACTGAAGTTAACCGAAAACTGCCATGACACGAGGTGAAAGACAATGGAAATTTATAATAATGTCCATAATAATTAATAACAAAGGCTAAAAATAATATCAAAAAGATACACCGATATGAGTGACTAACACTAACAAAGCGCAATCGATAGCAAATAAAAATAATAACAGATGAAACTTTTATTCATTTTTCTTTTGCTTTGGATATATTTTGTAACATATTTTATTTGGTTTCCAATTGCTTTACCAACTAAGAACTATGTTTAGGCCAGTCTAGATAGTCAGATATAGCTTTAAAAAAACGTTTGTAGTGACTACAGATTTTTCAGACAATCTATGGAATTCTGCTAAGGAATTCTACGTATTTTCAACATCATTCTACAGATTTTTAAAAATTGTATCTGGCAACATTGGCCTGAGCATGCCACAGAAAAAAAGGATTTCTACTAATAAGAAAGAGCAATTTCTCAAAATATTTGCTAATTCTGAAAAAATATTTATTAAAAGTAATAAAATATTGTCACTACAAAAATACTGCTTATCTTTTTCTAATACAATTTTACTCTTAACTTTATTCTAACTTTGAGACAAATACGTTCACTTCAAGATTTTATTTCATTTCTAATCAATTAATTGGACATTACTTATATCAAGAAATTTTTACCTCTTACATCAAATTTAAATAATCTTAAGTGAATTTAAAATTTCTTGGGTGTATTTTAAGAAAATATATTCTTAAACAAAAAAAGAAGTAGTTTTCTATTCAGATTAATATTCTAAATTCTAGAGTATATTCTTAAAGCAACATTTCGTTGCGTTTTCATAGTCAATCTTGTCGTGACATGTCGCCGAAGGCGCACGCGGTAACGATTACTTTTACTTGTGCTTGTAATCATAAAAATCATAAACAGTCATTTATCCAAAGAAACAATACGTAGTATCTCTAGTTTGTTAGGGTGTTCTTTATAGTCATAATTTAAGAAATTTGGTTACAGCATGAAATCAAACTACACTTGTAACAAGTATAACATGCAATTAGTTCCATCACGCCACTGCTAGATGGCATTAGATGTATTCTGAAACGCGCTATCGTTTTGTTAACTTCAATAGTATAAAGTCATCTCATATATTTAGGATTGTTAGTGCTTTCTGCCGCTGTAGCATTTATACGGCACTGGATGGTCCTCAAGTATTTGAGAAGATTCCATATTTCCATCCTATTTCTGCTACTTTAGGGTTTGGCACTGTTGGGTCCATAACCCTGTAAATTTATCCTTTTTGATATTAGAAAACATAAATCTTCAGTCAAATAATTAAGTACCTCTCAATTTTTCATTCTTTTTTTTTTCAAATCAAAATCGGACATTTCTAATAACAAATAAATATTTTGTTGAATCTAGAGTGGCTTTGTGACTTGAAGTAAATTAATTTGCTCTTGGATTAAATATTTCTGTCTTGTAACGAAAATACACTTTTGAGACGTTTTTTTACTATTATCATGGACCAATAACTCAAGAGGACTGCTAATCGTCATACAAGATAGCGTAGCCGGGTATTTAGTACCTATTGGTACACTAGATGTCGCGACGATTACCAAATAGCTATTTTGTAACGTTATTTTACATTGACACATTGATTCTATCAAATCTGCTTCTAGTGATAACAAACACGTCAACTAGATGGCGCTATATTTTACCTCAAAATGGATATGCACCTGGAGTCGTATACAAATACATTGTAAAAAAAACAATCGCAACTCACAACGTTTCCATCCTCTAAATAATAACTAGAACACTACTTTGTCTATTCTAATGCCATTTAGACATATTGATTTGAGTTTAGCTTAAAATTATTCATATTTCAATGTTACTGGGTGTAAGAAGCGAGAAAAAACAATGGCTACGGTGATTTTAGGCTGAGAACACCGAACGTGCGAAATAATATTTTTTAATTTTATTTGTAATTCCAAGAAGTATGATATCGCAGAGATTGCATTGGTCCCAAAGGGTCATATCGGAACGCCACACAGTGGGCCCAAATTGATAATTCTTGGACATAGGAATAACTTGTGGAGTATCGAGCAAATTTTTTTTATGTGATATATAATAACATTCCTAACAACTTTTATTCTTGTATGATTTCTTGAAAAGTTGATAGATTCAGAGAAAAAAAAATTTTTGTATGGACAAATATACATTTTATTTTTTATCTCAAAATATACGAAAATCTAATGTGCGTGGGTTACTTACAGTATAGTTCCCATCATTTTCTATGTAGAAAAAAATAATCCGTCTGCATGTACTTGCGGCTTTGTAAATAAAGGTGCGGCAAAATTGCTAACTCTTCTATGTACTTTTTTAACAAACAAAGTTTAAGACAAATATACATTTTATTTTTTATCTCAAAATATACGAAAATCTAATGTGCGTGGGTTACTCACAGTATAGTTCCCATCATTTTCTATGTAGAAAAAAATAATCCGTCTGCATGTACTTGCGGCTTTGTAAATAAAGGTGCGGCAAAATTGTACATAAAAACTCTTTTATGTACTTTTTTAACAAAATACATAAGCTTCGTGTAATCTGTGTGTAATATGTCATCCATTACAAACAGTGCATAAAGTCCAACAACCCAGTATATATTAATAATTAATAATAGGTAATTAAAAATAACGGAAATAAAAAGTATAAATTTTAGGCTAAATAATTATTTAATCATGATACAATTTTAGGAATACAGAGCTGATTTTTTTCACATGATACATAATAACATTCCTGATAACTTTTATTGTTATGTAATTTCTTGGAAAGCTGATTGTTTCAGAAAAAAAAATTTAGTTTTTTTTTGTTTGGAGAAATAAACATTTTATTTTTTTATCTCAAATTGTAGAAAAATGTAATGTGTGCTTTATTTACAGTATAAGTCCAATAATTCTCTATCAAGAAAAAAACAATCCATCAGCAGGTACTTGCGGCTTTACGAGTAAAAAGATGTCAAAATGTTAGATTTGTTATTTATTAAAAAATAAAACACAATATACTAGTTTCTACTTAACTTTCGTGTTATTGTTATAACGCTCTGTGTAATTTAGCACTAAAATTAAATTTTCTTTAGTCGAAGCTCATGTATTTTGTTAAAAAAGTACATAAAAGAGTTAGCAATTTTGCCGCACCTCTACTTACAAAGCCGCAAGTACATGCAGACGGATTATTTTTTTCTACATAGAAAATTATTGGAACTATACTGTAAGTTACCCACGCACACTACATTTTCGTATATTTTGAGATAAAGAACAAAATGTATATTTCTCCACAAAAAAAAATTATATTTTTTTTCTCTGAAACTATCAATTTTTCAAGAAATCATACAAGAATAAAAGTTGTTAGGAGTGTTATTGTCTATCAAATAAAAAAATTAGCTCGATACTCCACAAGTTATTCCTATGTCCAAGAATTATCAATTTGGGCCCACTGTGCGCCACCGCAAACGGATGACAATTTAGACTTCCTTTAGGTTATACTATATTGCTCAGATTTTTATAGATACTTCCAAGTATTCTTTTATTTTGTTTAGGATTTGCGCCATCTAACTATATTCGCAAGCGTTACGTTATTAATTAGTTAACAACGAACAATGCCATCTATTGATACGCATAAATATCGAAGTTCAGAGAATAATTTTAGTTTATTACTAAATATTTGAAAAACATTACAAGAAAAATAGAATATCTACTATATTTCCTATAAAAGAGGAGTTAATCGATATCCATGGCCATTTACGTAAATATAAACTAATTCCAGGCTATCGATCAGCGCCATCTAGAAATAAGACGGAATTTTGACCTTTTTCAGAGCTACGATTTTTAATATGGAGATTAGCAGTCCTCTTGGGTTATTGGTCCATGCTATTATCAAGTAATTATTCTCTAGCGTCTATAGGGAGAAGATCGTTTTGTTGGATTTAATAAATTTGTCTTCATAAAAAGAATTTTGTCTTTTTCTAAGTAATCTGTTTTTACCGTGTGGAAGTAAAACAATCTTCTACATATTATGATTTTGAATGGGGCTTAATGTAGTAATACAATAAAAAGAAGGAGCAAAATTGGCCCCTTTGTGTCTACTTCTCGGTGTTTTCCTTGGATAATAAAAAATAATTGAAACAATTTTCCCTGGAAAATATGTTTCCATACGAGAAACCCCGAAATTGATGTCGGGAATAATTTCACACTTCACGTGTGTATACAAAAATAATACGGAAATGAGAACTCTCGACCTGCGCAAGTCGCTTGACATAATTTCTTCAACGTAATAAACATATACAGGGTATAACAAAAGGTATGGATGGACCATATTTTGTCTAGTGATCGTATTATAATAACAATCAACTTTAAAAAATAGACGCCTCGTACTTACAAAAGTTGAGTATTTGAAGGCGCAGTTGTTCCATATACATGCGCGAATATATCCCGGCAAGTTAAGTCCCTTTGCATTTCTAAAATTCTTCAATCTGGTCATCTCGTATATTTTTCCATTTATGCTTTGGAGCCTATACGTATTTTACAAGAATCAGTTTTAAGCCGTATCTTGATACGGTACTTAGAGCATGTACTTGTACATACATTTTTTATCGTACGTACTTACCACGTACACACCACGTGCAATTATTTTCATGATTTGCCTCTTTCTATCTCTATATCCCAGAAAAAAAACGGAGGTGTAGATTATAAGGGTTCTCATAGAAGTCCAAAAAAATGGTCACAACGCCATACGGCTTACATTATAAAATAGGCACCTCCAAAATAAATTTTGTGCGTATAAATGATTTACCGTATTTATGTGTACGGAACTACCCTTGCACGTGTATATAGTAAATACTGAGAGACGATTTAGAACTTATAGTTGAAGAATGTACTACACTTTGCTAATACTATTTATAAATAAAATTGGAAATACATTTTGCTATCACTCTTTTTATTTTTCCGACATTTTTTTGACAAGCTTTACTTAAACATGTCATTTAAACCCTAAGTATAATATATAATAATTCCCTAAGTACTGCTGCAGCAGGATCGAGAGGAGTGTGTGTTTACATACTGCCCTACCACTCACTTCGCTTTCAAGTTTCGGCAATGGCAGACGTCGAAATAATTACAGCGGCCGCGCTGTCTCTTTTTGCGATACATAATTATGTTCGATATTTAAAAAGATATCGAATACAAAAAAGAATGTTCGTCGTAGACGATGGTGGATGATATCTATCCATCGAAATAGAACTTTGTAAGTACCTAATTATCAACCTACCTACTTAACTAATTTTTTAATGCATATACTAATTCTAATCTCATTAAAATAATCTCATTGCTCCATTCGGACGGCATTTTCGATGATCTAAAGTATGATGATGATGATAAGTATGATCTAAACGAACGTCTTTCTCCTCCAGGCGCTTGGCGAGTACTGAGCGTCAGAGATGGGAAAAACTGCTTATTTTTTTAAACGTTTAAACGTTAAGCTTTTTTAAAAAAAAGCGTGCTTTTTTAAACGCTTTTTCACTTAAACGCTTTTCAGTTTGAAGCGAACAAAATCGTTTAAAAAACGTTTAAGCGCACAGACTTTTACGTTAAAAAAAGCTTGCAACGTTGTGTTTATAGCGAAAAGCAAAAGTAGACCATTAAAGGTTTTAAGATAAGTAAGTTTTTTGTAAAAAACGAGTTATATTTTTATTTATGACAACTATTTAAAAATATTAATATATATATAAAAAACTGGAAAATACTGCTTAAGTTTTTAACGTTAAAACGTACGTTTAAAAAGCGTGCGTGAAAAGCAGGAAAGAAGACAAAAAGGAAAACGTTTAAGCGCACAGATCAACGCTTACACTTAAAATCAAAAGCGTGCTTATGTGCTTATTTAAAAAAGCAGACTTTTTAAGTGCTTTTCGTTTAAACGCCCACTTCTACTGAGCGTCGGAGCAGAATGTAAACACGCACTGCCGCTCGCGCTGCCGGTCCTTTGACTTCCGCACAAAAAACCGCCATTTTGGGGAGCGCCGGGCAGCACGAGTGGCAATGGCAGTGGCATGAGAAGTATCGCGTTTACACACTCGAAGTGGGCAGGAGCCCACTTCCCTGCCCACTTCCCTGCTCACTACGGCTGAATGTAAATGAGGTATTACATCTTCTCTCAATGAATACCCAATCGACAGACTAATTCTTGTAGCCTGGGTCTCGGTAGAGCTTTGGTAAAAATATCCGCCAGTTGTCCTTCACTTGACACCTTCTTTACTGTAATCTCTCTCTTAGTTACCAGCTCTCTGATGAAAAAATGACGTATTCGGATTAGACATGAGCGCCGATAATAGATCAACCGGCAGCGGCGCGCCGACAAAAAAGTGTACGCGGCGGCGGCGTTTCGGCGGCGCGAGTGCGACTCTAAAACGATTTTGTATATCGGTGTTTGTTTTTACAAAAACCGTTGTACAAATAGTTTTTCAAAGGAAAAAATTAAATAACGTATTTTCTATAGTAATAAAATTTTTATCATGTTCGATCAGGTGCTCCGATCGTAAGCACGCGCACGCTTCCATATTGTGTATTATCGTAGTGAATTATTTAAAAAAATAATAATTTCTTTTTTAAACAAAATATCTTTAAATATAAATAAAAAATAAAATGCTCACGAGACAGACGCCCCGGACACATGCAAAACCGAGGCAGACAAACATGTCCGTCTCTGCAGCTAACCACAAACCCCAGCGAGTCCATACCGAAGTCCGGGTCCGCCAGAGAGGCCCGCAAAGGCGTATCACTGGCGGAGGGCTTGGCCCGGACGCCCGCTGTACCCTGGTCTTGCCGTCGAGACCGTAGTCTCTCCGGGAAACCCTGTCTCTCGGATCGGCAGACAGGAATATCTCGGGACGGTAGATAGGGATATCTCGGGTCGGTAGATAGGGACAGTTGCTTCAGCTGTACTAAGCACAAGTCCGGTCGTGCATGGAGTAATGTTGCCACCTTTAGGATGGCCCTGTTACATACCAACTGGCCACCTTTGTTTCAATAGACAACCGTGCCAAGAACCTTATAGGTGGCTCGGAATTAGTGGAGGCGAAGCTGCAGAGCCTTGAACACCGCCGTAAAGTTGCCAACGTATCGGTATTTTACAGGATATATCATGGAGAGTGTGTGATGGAATTACAGATTAATTTATTTATTACATTTATTTAATTCCGCTTTCCCCTTTCCATCACCGGGGGACTAGGCGTAGACTTGGGTTCCACCTCTATGTTGTGGATATTCCAAAGATTCGCCCGAAGCGTTCCGCTTCCTCATTTATATGGCGAACGGCTATGGGGTGGAATTCCCTGCCTGCACACTTGTTCCCTGAACGTTATAACTTGGGCCTTTTCATGGCAACAGTGAATAGGCATTCATGTATCGTCGATCTCATCGTCACTTTCCATTAGGTGAGATGGAGGTCAAATGCAAACTTACATTTTATTAACAAAAATAGGTTTTATCTTAAAAAAGTCATTTTCTGGTGTTGCCATTTTCAAATACACAATACGGTAGCGTGCGCGTGCGTATGATCGGAGCGCCTGATCGAACTGAACGGCGCGCCGTATGCATTTGCGGCGGCGGCGGCACGAGGAAAAATGCGGCGGCGGCGGCGGGCCGGCGCGGCGCTCATGTCTAATTCGGATATGCTTTGTACGCCGATGAAATTCTGGGTTTTCCGCTAGCCTTATTGCTGCCTCGTTATCAATTTGCAAAGTTGGTTTAGCTTTAACTCCAATTAGACTTGCTATAACCCGAGCTAACCAGACACACTCCCTTGCACCTTTGCTAGCAGCGACAATCTCCGCCTCTGTAGTCGAAATGGCTACACTTTGTTGTCTCTTGCTCATCCACGTAATAGCTCTCCCGGCATACATGCATAGCACTCCTGAGGTTGAGCGCCCGTATGGACGTCTCCGCCATGATCTGCATCACTGAAGCATTCCAGAACACTCTTATTTCTACCATAATAGATTCTGAAATTTGGAGTATACTGCATATATCACACAATCCGCTTCACCCTGACACAGTCATCATCAGCAGGACTATCGAGGCTTCTTGACACCACACTAACAGCATACGCTGTGTCTGGCCTTGTCCCGACCATCAAATAGGCTAGTGCTCCAACAATCTGCCTATATCTCTGTTTGATATCTGAATCGTCTCTTTGTTTAGCGTGTATTTGATCATCATTTAAACTGCCTCCGTGGCCGAACGGTTACCATGCCGGACTGCCACGCAGTGGTCCCAGGTTCGATTCCCGGGCCGGGAGAAATAGTTGTATGGCCTACAATTATTTCTCTCGTGAGTTTGGGTGTAATTTGTGGTTGCCTATGTGCGTGTCCATGGCACCCGCGACACAGGGTTACCCTAGTGCGGGGCTATGTTGAGTGTGTGCGTTATTATTATTATTTATTTATTTTATCATTCACAATAGGTGTTTGCCGGTTTGCACTGCTCCATAGAAAACCTCTTTATCAACTTCTTTGTGTAGGAAGCCTGATGTGTATCTTTAAACCGTCTTCTCTGTGTTCTATCTCTATGTCAAAAAAAGTAATTCACAGGTTTTGTTGTGATTCTAAAACCTTCACTCAATTGCTGCAACAATTCTTGCACTAACTTCTCATTTCAGCCTGCTACCAGCCCATCATCCACGTACAGTGCGACAATAAGTTTTTTTAGAATTTCTAATAAGTAAGCATGGATCCGCTTCACTTACTTTAAATCCGATTTCCTTGAAGAAATTCATTATGCGCTTATTCCAGCAGCGCGGAGCTTGCTTTAAGCCATAAAGACTTCTATTTAAAAGAAACACGCGTCCAGTACCATCATCATATCCTTCGGGTTGCTTCATGTAAATCTTTTCATCAAGATCCCCATATAAAACGCAGTTGTTACATCAAACTGTCTAATAGCCATATTTTCACTAGCAACTACGCTAAGTACCGCTCTCACTGTTCCTAGTTTAGCAACATGGCTAAAAGTTTGATCATATTTAATTCTCTTTTTTTTGTGAATAGCCTTTGACAACCAAACGCGCCTTGAACTTGTCTACTGTACCATCTGGGTTGTGCTTTACTCGATAAACCCACACATGGTATACATTTCCTTTTCTCCGGTAGGTCCACAAATATCCAAGTCTTGTTTTCTTGTAACGAATTTATTTCGCTGTCCATAGCTTTACGCCATTCATTAGTATTTCAAGATTTTATTGCTCCTTTGTAAGTTACAAAGGAGCAATAAACCTGGTTCAGAATCAGTGCCATGTTCCGTATTCACGATATAATATTTAAATTTTTCAGGTTGTTTCAAAGTTGTGCGATTCCGTAACACCATACGATGAGTTTCTTGAATTTCGTTTGAATTCATATTTTCTATCACTTCATTTCTTTCCTCCCCAAATTCATTAAATTCATTAGACGTTTCAGCATCATTAAAAACATCGTAATCATGATCATCCGAGTCTATTGGAAACATCTAATTTCTAGTACCTTTAGCACTCTTATTGTTTTCTCTGACTTCACCGTCACTGACACTACCATCTTCTTCTCTAACTTGAACGTCGTTCTCTGCATTATGTTGCATAACATTCGGGTCCTTTAGAGGTTGAAGGTCTGTTCCATTCATAAGGAATCTCGTCAATATCCTGATCACTCTCTAGATATGTGTGCCTCTGTCCTTCGAGTGGTCTTTCATTGAAAGACACGCCTCAAATTCAAATTCAAATTCAAAATAATCTTTAATTCATAAGTAAGCATTATTACACTTGAAATCGTCACAATGGTTAAACTCTACCGCTCATTCGTAAGGCAGATTCTCGTGAGGAGAATGAGCAAGAAACTCTAAAGGTTGCTCTTTGTAAATAACATTTGTGTTATGTACACATTCAACATTTACAATATATATATTTTTTAATTTGAAACATCAGAGATCGAGACTACCTCCATAAGCTAAATGGGTTACTACCACGGATTTTTGTCATCCAAGTACGTAGAAGTTGTATAATAAACTTTAGTATAAAGTGCTATATATATACACTATAGTTTTAAACCTCGTGAAAAGCAAATTTTGTATTCAGTGTCAACCGGAATCTTGTTATAGAAGCGTATACATTGCCCCTTAAATGATTTTTTGACTTTGTGAAGATGACTATCAAGAAATGTCTGTCACTATTTTTCATAAAGAAAATTACTATTCCTTTTAACATAAATTACATTTTCATAAATGTACTGTGTGGCTAGTATAAGAATGTTAATTTTCTTAAGCGTATCCTCAAAGATACTTTATCTCATCTCAGACATCTCAGGATAATTCTCAGCGGAAATAACAAAAACCGAGGTTAGAGTCGTGCTAGCATACCCACAGTTCGTACATCCTCAGGTTTTGTCATTCCAGACTTCTTCATAGGACAATGCAATTTTAAATACCCTTTTTCCTTACATATAAAGCAGCGTCTGCTCTCCTCTTTCGAAGTTTCCGAATTTTGTCTCAGTACTTTCTGAAATATTTTCTGTTTATTCATCTTCACAGTAAAAGCTTCAACTCCAGACTCTCCGTCGTTACAGTTCAACAATGCCTTCTCGTGAACACATAACTGACTTGTTAAACTTTCTTCTTTGACATTAGCATCCAACTCGCTTTAAATGAGAAATATATATCCAGCAAACTATTCAAAATCTTACAGATTACCAGAAACTCCGGTAAATTTGATTTGACTAACTCCTGCTTCAAAATGTGTCACAAATGTTACAATTTCGAAATACCAGTCACCATGTCATCTGATGGATATTTTTTCGCTTTAAAAAATGCCAAACAAGCTTCATACAAACGGTCCTCGTTCATGTTGTCGTACAGCCGATGTAACTCATCCTATACATCCTTAGGGTGACAGAATCTCATCACTTTGTCCAGGATTTCATCCGAGATGTTGTTCGTGATCAAAAGCAACGCAGTGCTTAAAGATCTCTTGTATTCTCCTAGCATCCGATTGTACTCCCCAAGAACAGAAGTGTCTCCATCACCGGCAATAGCTACTGGTTGCTCAAGTTCTCGTACTTTGCCCTCCACGATATCCATTAATCCGTCGATGCCGTTGAGCATTGGACCCAGTTATATAGTTATATAGATAGTTGAAGAATTTACTACACTTTGCTAATACTATTTATAAATGAAATTGTAAATACATTTTGCTATCACTCTTATTATTTTTCCGACATTTTTTTGACAAGCTATATTTAAACATATTTCCTCTTTTTGACTATTGAGTTTCATTGAAGATCATGCTCAAACTCTAACAAGACGAACACGTGTCTTTTATGAGTAATTTGAAAAGTATATTGTCCATTTTAGTTTATTCTTCGTAAGGCCATGATTACATTAAAATGTACATAATATGCGAAGTGATTCTGACCCAGCCAATATTATTTCTATGATCACGCAAACGCGTTTATAATAACTAGCATATTGTCTATTTTAGTTTATTCTTAAATTCGTAAGGCCACGATTACATTAAAATGTACATAATATGCGAAGTGATTCTGACCCAGACAATATTATTTCTACCTATAAAAATAGGTTTTTATACAAAAGTGAGGGCATAGTTGCTTGAGTCTAAAGCAAATAATTGTACTTACTACATTTTAACACAGAAATGTATGTATATTGCTCGTTTAGTGCTTTTCTCGTTGTAGTTTGCTAGGTCTTAGGATGTTAAGCCGTTATTCGGAATTAAATTAAAGTATTAATACGTACAACAAATAAAACAGAAAATAAGTTTAAATATGTATACAAAAAAAATAATTAAATGTCATAATATTTAGTTTTGTAAGACCCAATGTAAATGCCAAGCTACGTATTGTTCATTTTAGAATTAATTTTGAATGACGAACACCGAGTTGAAATTTTGTAGCGTAATTGATGTCATGTTCGTTTTACGAATATTGACTGAAATAACCACTGACTTGTAACGTCAAATCAAAAAGTGTTTATTGAAGTACAATAGGCATAACAAAACAGATGTTGAGATCATCCCCTTAATAATTGAATACTTGTGCTAGGAGGTTCTTTATGTAAAACATACGTTAATACAAACTTTAAATAATAAAACAAAAAAGTGTGTGTGTGTGTATGTGTGTGGTATGTTCGTGTGTGTGTGTGTGTGTGGGGGGGTGTGTGTGTTCGTGTGTGTGTGTGTGTGTGTGTGTGTGTGTGTGTGCGTGCGTGCGTGTGTGTGTGTGTGTGTGTGTGTGGTGTGTGTGTGTGTGTGTGTGTGTGTGTGTGTGTGTGTGTGTGTGTGTGTGTGTGTGTGTGTGTGTGTGTGTGTGTGTGTGTGAGAGAGAGAGAGAGAGAGAGAGAGAGAGAGAGAGAGAGAGTGGGAGAGTGCGTGCGTGTCATGAAAGAGTTCGTCCAGGAAAGTGCTGCCACCTTACCTATTTCTGCCGCCAAGCAGTGAACATTACTGCGTCCCGGTTTCGAAGGTAAGAGTGCTAGCAAAATCACAAGCAACATAGGTCTCAGGGTGACGGGCGCAGTAGCAGTGCCCTTCAGATCGTTTTGATTTAAAGTTTTGAGTGGCACTGCAACTGTTAGGGACAGGCGTGTCACTTACCACTAGGCACACAACTTATTCGTCGAGTCACTTAGTGTTATTTTAAAAAAATTATCATTTACTAGTTATGGATAAGTACAATATTTAGAGATCTCCAAAAAATACTTTTTGTTTACGTATAATATTATGATTTCATGACTGTACTTCATCTGTACTTAAATTACAACAGCTCGCCTGTCATGCCCAAACTTTTTTAATCAACACCAGCCCTCTCCAAAACTACCTACACACAATTTTACTTCTAAGCACACAAACTTTGATATTACAAAACGACGTCACTTCTCAGAACTTGTAGAACAGTGATCCACTGCTGAATTTCGATCGTAAAAAGGATTTGCGACAATAAACTTGCTCACTTAGAAAAACCGCTGCTGCTGTCCTTCTAAGTTGGTCATCGCCTTATTGTCAAAGTCAAAGTCAAAGTCAAAGATTATTTATTCCATAGGTAAAATAAATTTACACTTGAAATCGTCACATTTAAGCTACTGCTCGTTCACTACGCTGACCTCCCTGAGAAGAACGAGCAAGAAACTCTAGGGATTGCTCTTTTAAATAAACTTAAATGCTATGGAATACACTTTGAATCAAATTTGTGTGGATTCTGGGGCCATGTCGTCTTTCCATACATCTATATCTAACGCATTCAGAACAAAAGATGCATTTTACGATTATGATTATTATTAATATTCGATACTCCTCCTATTGCCATATCTTTCTGTGAATATCTTGATCTTATAATCTACTTGCTTATTTCTAATAATTACAATATTAATTAAATTTTTATTGAATTGATATTCAATTATTTTTTGTGAAATTACTCCACTAGTTTGTTATAATTATTAATACAAAGATCGAACACTCAGAAAAAATTCCTTCGATCCGGTTGGATTCGAACCGACGTCCTCTTGCATACCGTGCCAGACGCTATACCAACTAAGCCACGGAACGAACCAACGGACCTCACGAATTTTTGTATGTGCTTGCGTCGTGTCTTTGTATTTAGTTTTTCAACGACTTCGTAGTGCCATCTATGAGAAATCTGTGACAGATTTATTTTACAGATTTTATTAATTACAATATTTTCTCATACGAAAATGGTTGAAATTATGACCAAAATATCTATTCCTGAAAGATTGCCACCATTTATTTTAACCCGTCACGCATTCTAGAGACACATGGTGTCCCTAACGATATATAGTTACGGGTACCCACCTTATTATTGATTGATACCTCAACTTAATCTACAGCACCATTGTAAGTCAATGTACAGCACCAAATTTCTGTGACGATGATTCACTGAGTTCCGGCATTGCTACAGAATACTTAATTTACAGCAAATTCAAGCCCCTATGCTTGAAAAAAACCACAGAACCTACAAAATGAAACTTTTCTCAGTGCTAGTCAAATTGAATCCTTTCCGAATACCAAAATCGGTATTGTAATAAAAACCACACCCCAGATACTCCATACAACGGTCGAAACTTATTTACCTATACTACTACTACATACAGCAAGGCGCTATCAGCACACCTGCAAATGTGTGCGTGAAGTGGCAGGGTTACCCATCACTTTCTCGTACTATTACGTTACGTGGTCAGAGCGGCAACATAACGAAAATTCTAACACGAATCTGTAATATATATTTGTATTAATAGAATCCTAATTAAATCCTAATAATTACACATGTTATTTAGGTATTTACATCTGTATAATATTATTATTTTTAATTAATTCACTAACTAGAATAATACTGAAGATTTATTTAAAAAATATATTAATGAGTCCTTTGGCTCTGTGGTGAATCCCAAAAAGTCTTAAGAATATGCATGGCACATTGGATCTAAATTCTGTTATTCTCACTCCTTCACTGTTCATGCGGTCAGACTTTGGAACGTACTTCCTATTTCTGTTCACGAAAATACATCATTTGAACATGTGACAACAAACAACAAACAACAAATGAATTTGAATGACACAATTCAAAAAACACTATTTTTGAGATAAGCTCAGAATCGTCTTCTACAACACGTATTTTATGTCATACAATAAAGACCCAAGTCAAAAGGAGAAGAACAACCCATAGATGGCTCCCGTGCCACTACTGCCTAAAATAGTCAACGTGCCACAATTCAACATGTACCTATTCAAGAAAATTTAAAAGAAAATATCCTCAATCGGGTGTTCCGCAACAGTAAGTTCGTTTTTACTAATATTAGGCACGATATGTCTTTTGTGTTTAATATTTTTTTATTCTAAAATCTCGTAATTTAGTTAGTTATTATTATAGTTCATTATTAGATACCTACTTAACTAAATATAAACAATTCTGACATGTCTATTTAATGAAATATACATTTATAAAATGATTTTTACTTACCTTCAAATATAAAATACAAATACCTAGCGTCATATGAAATTGCATGCCTCTTTTGATAGTTATTGATTTGTAAAGTGTGTTTCATTATAAAAAGATATATCAAGATTGTTTACATTTATTTAAGCACCTAAACAAATAATAGTACATTTACATTGCTTACTTTGATTTCGTTATTTTCAATAATGAATATTTGCTCTAATTTCAATCTACAGCGTAGCTATATAATAGATCTTATGCCAAATGTGCTTAATTTTTTAGATACACAGAACCGAAAAATCAAAGAGAAGAAGGACCGTATGGATTTTCACTAAGAAAATCGAATTCCCCCGTAAATAAATTAAATTATTCTGAAAATCCGTCACAATGCATAGAAAACTTGGAGTCCCCAGGCAGAACAACATTTTTATACAATGACAATCTAAATAATGACCGCATCATTATAAATCTGATTACTCCATTAACTCAGAAACCAGCTGAAAAGGCTAATTGATTAAAAACTAAAGTCATGACACCTGAAAATAAAAGTCCTCCTCAACTGGTACAACAGAACAACTTAAAGATAAAACTCCACCTTCTCAATTGATCACAATTGAACACAACGAAGAAAATGAAGTTTCATGTGGCTTTTGCAGCATCGGAAGTCCATCAATATTGTCCCTTGGTTTATCGGAATTTCCTATGGGAGAGCAGAATATGAGACTTAATGACGATGATAATTTGACTGTGAGACCCCTATCAAGGAACTATATGCAATAGAGCGATCTCCATTAAAACCGATAGTGCCTTCTAATACCTCGCTCACACTCCGATTCATACGTTCAGTAACGTGCAGCTGTAGAAGGCTCACACAGTGTCAATTGTTATTTCGCAAAGAAAATACCAAGATCGATGTCTCTAGTAAGGTTTAAGTCTACATCTCATTGCCATTAGGTCTTATGAAAATCTGAAACATTGACTTTATTTTATGTAGGTTTTAAAACAAAATTGCTGAAGCCTAAATTGCTTACTATTGTTTGGTCCATAGCTTCTGTCGAAATTTATATTTTGTCTGATTTCTGTTTCAGTCTTTGTGAACGTTTTGTTAAGTGTATAAGCGTAAAACAAGAACAATTCTTCTTTTTCAAGTGTCTATTTGAGAGAAGAGTATATTATTATAAAAATTTGTTTGTCTTAGAATTGTGTTTTCCGAATCGAAAAGGGGCAATAAAAAATAGAACTCGAACTCTATGGACGAAAACAAAACTTCACCCAAGTTGAACTACTATGGCAATACAAAGGGCAACACCATCAATGCTCATTCTTAATAACACTACCTAACCATCTTCCCAAAAACTAACTACCCTTACTACCTATTTTCTGTCACGCTCTGCATAGTCGGCAGGAATCTGGCCACCGGCTGCGGCTTGTTGGTTGTCTCCTCCACAATCCCGGCGATGGCTAGCTACTGGCAAGCAACTGCTCTTAACTTTTAGCAGAATATCAAATGTACAAAATATTTCCTTTGACACTATCGACACACAACTGAGATTATTTAAAATTAGCAGACTTGAGGCACACAAAGAACAAACGAAAAGCGAGTACTGGGTTTCAGAGATCTTGCTCTCGCAATGCTTCGTGTAAGCCTATACTCGCCAATCCTTATCCTGCAGGTATTACGAATGAATTTATCGGCAAATTTTCCTCGATTTTCTAAACTTAGTCGCCATTTCATACTAGGCGTAATTTGTCTTATACCTTATATTTAATAGCTATATATAAAATTCAAATTCAAATTTTCAAATTTAGAATTATGTGCCAGTTAGGTACCTATACCTATACTCTAGCTAAATTCGATGTAGAATAAATGTCAACAAACAAAAACATATGACTTTTAGGGTTTTCATCAAAGAGTCTTCTTTTACAGTTACCACAATTCCCACGAAATTCAACTAGATTATTGATAATACTACATCTTAAAGTCATGTTTATAATGAATATTATTCAATAGAAATGTCAAATCACATAACAATGACATAAAAATGAGCAATAATTAATTATTTGTAAAATTGTGTCATCCCTAGTGACTTTTTGATTTGAAGGAAGATATTGCAAACATTCGAGTTCTGGTGGTAATTCAAGTTCAGAATCGGAAATAAATGCTGGATGATATAATATTATGTGGTAAATTAATATCAAATAAAATCTTACAATTTTGTTTTTTTTTTCATCTGCCATTACCATACAATCTAGCAGTAAATATTAATAAGATGCAAACACTTATTTTTATTCCTAAATCATATGTATCAATTGGTATTTTGTAAACTTTATAATAATTCGCTTGGTAAGTATTACTATACATACATATATATATATTATCTACATAACCCAATTACCTACCTATCTATTTAAATTTCAATTAAGGGAGCAGCCTGTGGGCAGAGCAAGCCTTAATAATGAGCATTGAAAAAATGTTCTTTTCCTATGCTATCATTGGTTACCTAGCAACGTTTTGTTATTAAACATACTACATGAAATTTGGCTAGAGTTATAGTAGTAAGTATCTTCCCCAAAAAAGCATAAATAAAACAAGAAATTTACGATTTCACATTTGTATTAAAAATTCTATCCTTCGTTGGATTAATACCAAAGGCGATGACAACAATAGTTCTTTGTTATGCAAGGCTGTAAAGTTGTTGTTTGACGCGGTGCTGTATTGAAACCTGAGAAAGCGAAGAAAGCTAAGATTTATTTTTTAGAAGACCTTCTTTTTTTGAAACTCATTATAGTTCTGTGTACAGTACTATAATAGGTACTCAATAAAGTTCTGTGTATAGAACTTAAATGCAATTTTTCAGCTCCGTGGCGAGCACCATAGACAATAAAAATTTTGATTTAGAACTAAAACGGGCACCTCTAAGATAATATCATATTATGGTTTATGAAATTATAATTGACAGATTATTTTATTTACCTCGACGTTTCGGACGTATAGCAACATCCATGGCCTCGAAAGGACCCATTAAGTTTTTAGGCATACACGATTAAGTCCCGAATTTAAAATCAAATAAGTAATGTGTGAAGATCGTGAAAGTTTAAATCAGTGTAGTGAAAAACAGAATTTTGTAGGAAAAACGCATTTCATGTTTTCGTCAAAATACGTGATAAATTGTTGGATTCTTGTCACGAGTTTTTCATAATCATTATAATCAAACGACTATTTTATTTTAGTTGTAGAAGGTATACCTACATATATTTCGTAATAAAAGAAATTAAAATAGTCGTGTAACGGCTCTGTTGTATATAGTAAATGAAGACACCCATACGGATGAGGTCAGGGCTGGTCCGCACGAAAAGCCAGATGCTTGCCGTGTTCACTCCGCCTGACCGTATACCTGGTAACTGCGTAGGATTTATCAAAACAGCATTGCATTTTATTATTACCTCTAGTACCCGACCTGTGCAAGTGGCAATCTTGCCAGTGACTAAAAGTCATTTGTACCTACCATTATACAAATTATGAAAAGTTAAATCTAAAGACTTTTGATCGAATATCGCCTCCAATGTAACGGAACAAGATCCGTCTATATGTAGCTTGATGTGCTGCCGTCTGTACTATCGCTATTGGCATGGCGCCGCCCCGCCGTGGCAAATTTTCATTCGGACGTATTGCTTTAGTTTACTAAAAAATAGAAAAAAAATATTTTAAAAAATAGTACATGCACATTATCTAGCCGAGTCCTTCGTAAATTACAAGTGTCTACACGCCACACATGTTTAAATTTCACATCGGAATCTGTGTAGTGTCGTATGTGAGTGGTACCTAAAATATGATAATTTTACATGAACAAACATCAAGTTTCACATATCATACCTCAATTAGTTGTTTCATAAATATAGTAAATATATTATTCTACTATATAAATAAAGTTTCTTTCGCAAAATAAACGAGCACATAACTTTTTTTTGCAGTACAATTAACTCTCGGCAATCTGCGTGTTCCGTTTTTCATCGGATTTCTATCAGTTGCCCTTTGCATTTGGTACAGACTGGACGCATTCAATCGACTTGGAAGTAGGTATATGGAGTAACTACTACTCTTTATTTTGGTAATATGTCTTTGAATGTCAAATAATAATGTACTGAAAATTAGTATTATGGAGAAAGTGATTACACATCGATAGTGAACACAGCTCTATGAAGTTCACATGGAAATCAAAACAAAAAAACGATAAAGTACGGAGTCCTGAATTGAAATTATTCTAGATAATTAATTAATAAATAGTCATCATAATCTAATAGACCCGTTTGGACAACTCTCATCGTAGTGTAACTGAGATACCTGTATATCGTTAACCTAATTATCTGCCCAGCGCGATTCAAAAGTTTACGATGTTGTTATCGTTTACATTATTTTTAGGTTTATTGATATTAAGTTCTAAATAGAAGAATTAACGTTTATTTAACACATTATAACGTTTAATAAAATACTAAGTATTAAGGTCAATATGATAGCAAACAAAAACAATTCAAAAGCAAAGCCTAGTCACAAAAAAGAGACACCACTGAAGTACATACAAACAGGAAGTCAACTTCCAAGATGGAAAAAGACTACGAGCGTATCGATGCGTCCTTAGGCCGAAATTAATGTAGCTAATTCTAACAATTACAAAAGAAGAAGCCTGACTTTACGGCTCTAGGTACCTATTGAGCACTTTTAATTTTCTCTATATTATTTATGTGAGCTAGTACTTTTACGTGGAATCAAATTGAGCCGGTGCAATTCAGCGATTAATTGCTATAAACACTATTTAAACAAAATTGATTGAGGATGTTTTTCAGACATTTCGTAGTAGGTAATTGCATTTAATTTCGGAATTCATGTGAAAGTAATACTTGTGTTGTATACAATATGTATAATGTGGCAATAAAATTAATATCTTTTTGAAACATAATAATTATTTGTTTATCGTTTTCTTGATTTCTTCCCACGGCTCGTGATTTCAAGTGCCACGCCCCGCGCCGCGCGACGATTTGTAGGGGCGAGCTCGCGCTACAGGCGACTCTAGGCAGCCTCGTGCCGATGCACGTGGTGGTGCGTACTCGGAAATGTGCCGAGTTCTAGGAGGTTCTAGTTTGGATTGAGCTGTCATTTCCATTCGAAAATGTCATGTGAAGAACGCAAAGCTATTTCTGCAGCCTTTTTTATATTGTACAGTGGATACAACTTATTTATAGCAATATTACGCGTAATACAGTGTGATGGTATTGCCGCCTAATTTGGAATGTTACAGAGGATAGAAGGATGTTTGTGTTAGTGTTAGTAATTATTTAATAACTTATCAGATACTGTAAAAGAATAAAATTGTGGACAATTTAAAATGAAATTGCCTAATTTATTACTCAATGCGACTACAATATTTTTATTTATTACTTGGTAATTTAGAATGTAAAATTTAACTAATGTGATGTGCCAGATGGTTCTTAATATTTCGTAACTTTTGTTTGACCCTCTCGAGTAATATGTAAGTAACTCTTGTTAATGCGATTGATTAAATCGAAGATGCGGACGCTGCACGTATTGAGAATGATTTTTCAAGTATTTGTTGATTATAAGAAGCCGTGAAATATTAATATATAGTAAAATAATACCGGAATAAGATAATTAAGTAATGTAGCGCTGGTTAGCGAAGGGGGTACGTAGAACGACGAATTAGACGCAGACGGGAAGACTTGGGACTGATACTTCGGGATATCGCTATTGTACAGGGAGAATAGGAGGGGCGAGAGGACAGCCTTGCGGGACTCCAGCACTTACGGGGTGAGGGGAGGAGAGAGCGCTTTCGACTCGGTAGCGGAAAGAGCGATTCGATAAGGAGTCTCGAATGATGTGCTCGTGCACGAGCACATGACGGTCGGGCACGCCGAGATTGTACAGCTTGTAAAGTAAGCCGTTGTGCCAGACTTTGTCGAAGGCTTTTGCCACATCGAAGAAGAGGGCGCCGGTGGGCATCAAGCGGGGGCGATCGAAACCTTAGGAAATATGCTCCACTATTCGGTGCACTTGCTGGACGCATGAGTGCCCAGTTCTAAAGCCAAACTGTTCGTCGGGCCTCCGAGAGCGTAATTGCTCTCATCAGTCTTGAGGACATAGGCCTTCGATTCGTTGGCTTGTCTCAGAATTGGAGCAGTTGTCAGCAATCTTTTCAATTCACAATATGTTACATCTTGTTCATTGCTCCATGACCATAAACTAGGATATTGGCAAGATGATTGATGACTTGCTTCAGTGTCTTACTATGTATAGCAGTAACCCCCATTTCATCATAAGTATTTTAGAGACAAATTAACCTCGTTAGTGGACGTGGAGTACGAAGACGTAAATCTGGATTTGAAGGATAGAGGCACAGAAATAGAAACAAAAGTGAAAGAATTTGCGGTCAGAAAAAGATATGCGCGGAGTCAACCATTAATGTAAGACAGAAAGTTACGTGAAAAATACGACAAAGGTGAACAAACTGTCCACGGCCTTTAAAACGAACTTAATTAATAAGAACTGGAATCACGAAGAAGTTGTAGTTGGTATAGCAACGGCCAACAATACAATCACGTAAAAAGATTGTACTACTAAAACGAGTCGAAGGAAAATGGGAAATCTGAACAGATGAGGAAAATAAGGAAGCTTTTGATACCGCTAAGAGCAACAACAACTCAAAGCATAATAAATTGTTAACGATGTAAGATATTACATGACTACTACTAAAAAGAAATTACTTGTTTTGCTTTAAAATTTATAAGTATTGTGATTACCTTAAGTTTTGATTTGTTTGTATATCAAACGCTTCGCCTAACCGCGAAGCGACCAACACTGGATTTCATTAATACTGTACTCAACCGACCTGTCGAATCAATAAGATTTTGTTCGTCCCGTTCTAGCTGGTGGATCAATAACTTTGTATTTGTCGCAAAAACTGCTCTGAAAATGCAAATTAATGAATTTCATTTTGAGCATAAAGTATTCCATTTTAAGGGTAACAATTCCATCAGAAAACTGAATAAATTATATACTGTGTGTTTTTTACCAATTTATAATTACTTATTAATTATTATTATTATTACATTTATGTTAGAATAATTTTAATTTTATTTTATTGTATTTTAAAAAATTGGCCATAAGTGCTGGTCAAATTAAATAAAACTTCATAACCATCGGGACTTCAATAATTATTGCTTCATTAAAAGTTGAAAATGGCTGTCAATTGCTGTATACACATGCGTGCACGTTCACGTGCAGAGCACGGAACTGCTCTAGTAGCTTTGACAAATATATGTAGCAACTGTTTTTTTTTTTAATAAAGAATTTGCACACCACACGATCCAATATAAATGTAAGTATTGTGTCGGTATGTACGTTGATTTCAATTTACATTATAATATAATAATTGAATGCTATTGTATGAAAAAGTTTTTATTATATTTGACAAACTCTCCTATCTAAATCTTTTTTTTATTCGATACATTGACATAATAATAACTTGAAACCGTGTTAATTTATATTTTTATTAACTTTATTCATGTTTATGGTAAACACATTTGACTGAAATAAACCATTATTAAAGAGAGTTATTCATAAAAAAGACCCAATTATACAAACATCAGGCTCTTTGTATGTTAGGTATAGTGTCAATTTCTCCGTATAGTCCCAGTAAAAAAAACGCACTGTTCACTTATCAATTACTCACTCTAGTTTCAACATAGTGAACCGAGTGAGCCATACAATTAGAGAGCTTTACCTTTCTCGTGTTTTAGACTTAGTTCTTGCATGTGACGACGTCACTGAGTTAGTATTTTATTTATAATGCTAATGTAAATTATGAAGTTAAATTTAAATTTCTGAATTTAAAACCGGAAAAATAGTTACATTTCCTATGTGTAACAGTTGCGGAAATCTAACAACTCGATATAAATGACGTTTGTTTATCATATGAGTGCTATATAACGAGTAGGCAATGTACAATTCACAAAGGTAGCCTATTTAGACTAATATGGAAAAAATATTTCTTTTGTTTTTTATGTGTTTGTGATTATGTATTGGTATTGGTATTGGTGCAACGGGCTAATTTCCGCAACTCGACGTCAAGGCGCCTATTTTGTGATTATGTATAAAAATATGAAAGAAGTCCAGTGGGCTACACTTAAAGATATTTACTATGTAAAGACACTGAACTATGTAATGGTCAATATTTAGTAAAAAAATAGTGACTTATATACGTATACTTAAATTTACAAAAAAAAAGTTTGGAGGTTTCAAAAGTGACATTTTTGGATAGTATATATTATACTGGCGAGCAGTGTACCTACTTAAATTAATAATAGGGGTTAAAGTATGAAATTGCCGATTTGTACTGAAAATCTAAATTGTTTATTTTTTAAATTTTTAACAAATTTATTTAATCAAAATAGTTGCCATTATTATCTATACATTGCTGCCATCTAATGGGAAGGTTATTAATGCCTTTGCGATAGAACTCCGACGATCTAGACTGCACAAACTGTGTGAAAGCATTTTGTACTGCCTCCTGGGAAGAAAACTTCTTGTCACGTAGATAATTGTCCAAATCACGAAAAAAATGGTAGTCCGTTGGAGCAAGGTCTGGTGAATACGGAGGATGACGAATGGTTTCTAACTGCAGTTCCTGAAGGGTCAAAATGGTTTCTCGTGCTGTGTGAGGTCTCGCGTTGTCGTGGAGCAATAATGGTGAAGATCGATTCATGAGTCGGGGCTGTTTTACTGCTAGTTTTGTCAACATGGTTCGGAGTTCGGCACAATAGACATCTGCCGTTATTGCTTGACCAGATCGGAGAAAACTATAGTGAATAACACCATGCTGAGACCACCAAACAGTTACCATTACCTTTTTATTGGTAAGTTTTGCTTTAGGACACTGTTGTGGCATTTGACCTGGGGTCAGCCATTGCATTTTTCTTTTCCGGTTATCATAAAGAATCCACTTTTCATCACATGTTACAATTCGATCCAATATTCCTTCATTTCTGTACCGGTTCAACAAGGCAACACAAGTTTCAACACGCGTTTCTTTCTGCAGATCAGTAAAATCATGAGGCACCCATTTTTCGTATTTTTTTATTTTATTGATTTGACGCAAGTGAGTCAATATTGTGGGTAAGGTAACGTTAAACCATGCCGCTAATTCCTGGGTAGTTTGACTAGGATCGGCTTCCACTATCTCTCTTAATTCATCGTTATTCACCTGTGTGGGCGGTCTTCCTCGTGGCTCGTTCTTTAAGTCGAAATTTCCATCACGAAAGCGTTTAAACCAAAATCGCACGGTGCGTTCATTAGTAGACCCCTCTCCAAACGCAGCATTGATATTGCGGGCTGTTTCTGCCGCGTTAGTTCCGCGTCGGAACTCGTATTCAAAAATCACTCGAATTTTCGCAGTATCCATCTTTCTTGTCTAAATTGAATAACAAAAGCAATTGAAAGTCGATATTCAAATGTTTCAAATTTAAAAAAAAAAATCACAGAAACCATTTGAAAAAAGTTTCATTCGAAAACCTCAAACCATGAAGATTCTATGAAAATTCAAAGAACCTATTGCAATAAAACGGCAATTTCATACTTGTTTTTCTAAGTTACAGGATTCAAAATTTATTTTGACGTGTACGTATTTTATTTATACATACTTTAAGCACTTACTTATCTACATCTAAAAAAAAGGTTTTAGGAAACTAGTGATTAATAAAGTTTTAATTTTAAGATCCAAAGTTATGGGCCTATAATATCTACTGTTTAACTGCCTCTGTGGCCTAACGGTTACCATGCCGGACTGCCACGCAGAGGTCCCAGGTTCGATTCCCGGGCCGGGAGAAATAGTTGTATGGCCTACAATTATTTCTCTCGTGAGTTTGGGTGTAATTTGTGGTTGTCTATGTGTGTGTCCATGGCACCCGCGACACAGGGTTTCCCTAGTGCGGGGCTATGTTGAGTGTGTGCGTTATTTATTTATTTATTTATTATTTACTGTACCATTAAATATTAGGCCAATATTTTAAAAGCAACAATTAAATTGTTTATGTCAAATACGTACCTAATCATTGGATGGCTCAGAAAGTGCTAATTAGATTTATGCTAATCATAATATTATTGTTTTATAGTTTACATGCGGTCAATATCAAGTTCACTTTACGTAATCAGTTGTAATTGTAAGCACGTTGCTTTAATTTGTTCTACAGTACAAGACCTAGGTTACAAAATGAAAAATATATTAGACCGTAAGTGCTAAATTTATGTATTAAGAACTTATTGAGATCATTGTAATCAATTTATTTAACCTTTTAATACCCTAGGCTTAGCAGTGGCGGTTAAGTAACTGTTCATCTACTTCTATAATTTTCCCCGGTTGCGTACCCACAGGTAGCTATGCGTAATCAACTGTTACTACATAAAATTTACAACTTTTTTATTATTATAAAAAACCGACCTCAAAAGTTCGTGGAATTACATCTAGGTACTTGTCAAGTTTTATTGAGATCAGTTACCGGAAAGTGCGCAAAACCAGATTCATCCCCTAGTTCACCACCCTTGAAGGTGGAATATTACCTTCAAATTTAAATGGGGCCAATACTGAGGTACCCTCTTTCCAACAAAAAAGAATCATCAAAATCGGTTCACAAATTCAAAAAAGGAAGAGTTATCGCGTGATATACGTACTTACAAAACAGAACCCCTTTTTTTTAAGTCGGTTAAAAGTGGAAAGACTCTAAGTTCACAGTCTAGGTGTGTTAGCGCTGAATGAGTTAAGTTAAAATATGACTGTGATCAGAGTCTATGTAAACATTTATTTACAAAATACGGGGACACACTCGTCGCCATTAAATTTAATATGAAATGAAGTTTGTATTTTGGTTTACTGATTGAAATCTTAACATACTATGTTTATAATTGTCCAGTCTCTCGTGAAACGAATATAGATGGATAATTTTAAATAAAAATGTGAAATTAAGTGAACATACCTACACTTCATAATTTCTTTTATTTAATTGACTTAATTTCGAATAATTTACTATTTTAGAGTTTTTATGGGTTACATCTATATTTATTTAAAATAGATAATTTTTTTTAAATTGATCACACTTTCATAAATTTAAGTTTAGAAAATTCCTCCACGCAGCATTCCACCAACGAATGGTGTAAGTAACTCCATCTGTCGGAAACTTCACGAAATATTTGTGTGACCTAGGAAAAACATTAAGTTTATGCGATTAGGATTTCTTTGATTCCCAACTTTTAATATTGTTAAATTATTATTTATGAATATTATAGAAAACAACTACCAAAAATATTCAACATTGAGTGGTTTATCTTTTTTAGACGTGTTCACCCAAAAATATTGATTCTGAATGCTCTACCATTGCGCATGTCTATCACATGTTTTACTTATGCCTTTGGGATGTGAATATCTTTCTCTTTAATATTGTTATTGTGAAGTTCCCGGGAAAATACATCAGACAAGAATAACAGCAATATTTATCATAAATGGAAATTTAAGTTATTCCTCTAAAGATGGGTAACAGTCAAACAAATGAAAAACAACCTAAGACTGGGAAGTCACCTGCCAAAAGTAAACATTTCATACGAAATTTGAATAGAAAAACACAAGGAAGGGATAGCAAAAAACATGGAAGGAAAAAGAACGATGCGAAACGTGATGTAATAGACAGAGAGTATGATAAAACGCCCGATTCTGACAACATAGAAGCGATAGACGCATCCGACAATGGCACGGTCGAGTGCGTGTTCAAAACATTGGCGCGGGAAGGTGAGCAGGCGGAGACGGCCAGCATGCAGTCGGAGGTAACGGTGACCAGGTGCTCTGAGTTCGAAGCGCGGTCAGCGACCCGCGACGAACCGTCCGCCACTGCCGCACCCGCGCCTGCCGCCTCGCCCTCTACCTCCGGCTCAGTGTTCACCGACCCGTTCACGCCGCTTGCCGTCGAGCTCAACCAGTGTTACTACTCCGCGGAGAGCGATAGCGCGCACGACGAGCCCCCGCGTACCCTTACGGCGACATCAGCGCGCGCGCAGTCGCTCACTGCTACCGACTTCGCGGATATGCCGCATGACGACACCGCCTCTTTGCTGTCAACAGATGACATGGAAAAAGAAGAAAAACGTGATGTTTTCGATGACAGCTGTGACAGTAACAGGGTCGAGGATGAAAAGGTTATGGGCGGTTTATTGTCGGGATTGCGCGGTGGGAACCTCAACAGGAGTACGCACGAGTGCGAACATGAATTTCGGGATAACAGGCTGAAGGCATCTCCAGGGCAAACTTCGTTCACAGTCTCAAGACATCGCAAAGTAGAGTTGCCTCCTGTCGTTGTAGACACTTCGCTCAACATAAACGACGAGGGTCAGTTCTTTGTAACAATTTTGGTGTTTTATTTAGGTACCTAGTTAAAAGTAATTGTCTTCCAAAAGCTTCTGATTCTTAGAACATTTTCAACACTGACAAGATTTTTAAATTAATAATGGCACTTCGGTCTTAGATTAATCGAAGTCTATGTAAGTATGTATATTGATAACTATGATTTTTATCGAGCACCGGTGCTTCAAAACTACAATGGGTATATCTCGTTGTTTTTTTAGAATGGCCAGGAATCCAGTTTATTGATATTTACTCTTTCCTGTGTGAACGAACTGTCTTAATAGATACTTTAGTAACGTACCAACTTTGTAAGTTAGTATGTTATTACTTTCTTAACCACCTTTCAAAAGTATACTACGGGCTCTTAACTAAGTATGCAAACAACAGTTATTATGTATTTACAGTTTTTTGAAAATTTCAATATTGAAACTTTTGCAGCACCGCAATGTTTTCTAAATTAGTGGTTTGGTTCTACTTCAATAACAATGGAACAAACGCAACGCGTGTAGAGTAGTGCTCTAGTTGTATTATTGTAATTTGCTTACTACGACATTTTTGCATTTGTCAGCGAATCCATTAATCCTGTTTATTAAATATAGTAAAGACGTTTACCCACGCGTACCTATATTAGTGAGCTCTGCGTTAGTCGGTTTATATTAAAATGGCGAATGGTCTCCTTTCTAAAGGTAGTAAACAATACCTTCATTCTCTAAAAACTTAATTTGACTTGATCATTGAAATAAGGCATTGACATACCTGCGTCTGTTTTTCACACGTTGATTTATTTTTATTCCAGCAGAGAATAGACGTCATTCAAGTTTAACCGACGCCCTTATGACAGATTCCAACGTTCTGCGGAAGGTCGCTTCGCTTACCCTCGATAGGCACGGGGAATTCAAAGTGTCCAGGCCGAAGTTTGTCCCGGAGAAACTAGATTTTCAGCTGTACGAGAAATTTGAAGGTAATATTAAAAAAATGTTCTATGCGGTGATTCTAAATTTTTAGGTACCTTGGTTACCTTACCTTACTACAGTTCCTAATACTAAATTTAGAAATATAGGCAAATATTGAAAAACAAAACTGATTTACGATTTTAGTAAAGTTTTAAAATATGTCAAGGTATGTGATGTGCCCACGAGGAAATGCTTTTTTTATATGGCGAGGGAATATCTAAGAGATATTTTAAATTATACAACTAAACAGAGCGTGTAGGTATGAAAACACTGTGCGCGTGGAAGAAGCGATAGCAAGTGCAAATAAGTTGTACTTGCAAGTAATAATACGAGTATATCTCCTACGTCAGGATTATGGCAAGTCAGTGGAGTATTGTATAAAGTATATTTTATGTATCCTATCATAAGATCGTGAAAAGTTTTTTGATGTTTTTTTTTATCAAGACAATATTACATACGTTGCTAGATCAATTACTAAAAACAATTTTACATCAGGGGCGCCAATTAACACGTGAATGGACTCCACGATAAGATTAAGAAGATTACAGTTTATCTTTCAACGAGTATATCTAACCCCTTATCTAGAATAATCATTGGCCTCAGTCTAGGTAGAAGTCCGTGGATAGTGCATACGTGACTGAAACATTTAGTTTTATGACGTAAAACATAATTATGCAGTTAGCGACAAATCGTGTGAATTTCACCACATCTTCAGTAGCGCAATTTAACTATGCGCGGTTTCTTACAAAGTCACAATCTCCACAAAAAGGAATCACAGATATTGTAACTGTTTTAGGCGTTCATAGTGATAGTTTTGCCGCGTTAGACAAAACTTTATTTCAGTGCAAAATAACCAAAAATCGCAGTCTCGTCTTGTTTGTGCCATTAAAAAATGTGGAATTCAACATTCGTAAGCCTAAAAATTGGTTTCGAATCAAATTAACCCAAGTAAGGCATTTTTCAATTGAGTGCGATTTTCAGACAGGCGAAATGATATGGATAAGTGATAATAACGTAGCGCAATGTTGTGATAATATTATTTATTATTGCATTGGGTCAAGTGAGAAAAAAATGTTTAAGAATTTATGTAAGTAAAAGCTAATTAAAAGTTAATTTTAAGCTTATTTACTGATTTTTTATTGGTTTTACGGCTCTGGGTATGTTGCCCATTTGAGCCATATATTTATCGAGTTATCCTAGAATTACCCACACCATTGGGCGGGATCGGTGTACAGTGTCAAGAGCAAGCCAAGCGTGACACTTAAGATCTAAATCCAACTCTATGCTGGTTACGATATCATAGGAACAGTCCAAAGTACGTACAAATTGTCAAGCTTGACGTGCTCTTGACTCTACATACGTTTATTTAACATATATAAAATAGCCCTCTCACACCATTGACTTACAATTATATGGACGTCGGGTCCGCGCTAAAAAGTGTCCGCACTTGTAAGGCGCTAAAATCGTATACAGAGCGCGACACTCCGCTTTACTCTTCATTTGTTCTACTGACAGCGCGATACTTTTTTTTTTTTTTTTTATAAAATATAGGTGCGCATTTGACCTCCATCTCACCTGATGGAAAGTGACGATGAGGTCGACGATGGAGCATGCACACCTAAATAATGCCTACTGCGATGACATTACAATTTAAATTTCGAATAGGTTGACTTGGGACATTTTTTTCGTGGTTTTTGTATTAGACCCGTCGTCCATTTATTTGTAAGTCAATGTCTCACACGATTAGATTGCCATATTGAATTGTCCGGAATAGAATTAAAATTCTAACATATATACTGCATCAATTGAAGAGAAAGAACTCCATACTCGTTTTGGGGTACTACCCATAGAACAGACAATAACCAGATTTTGAATAAACCTTGGAATGTGTATGTCTTATGGCCCAGTTCAAGAAATCCATAAGTCCATTTAAGAAAACTCAACATTGTCTATAGTGTAGTCTCACCATTTTGTTTTTATGTAGTTACTATACCATGTTTTGACCAATGTGTTGACTTCAAGTACAACCTAAGTCCCCCTTAGTCCATCTTTTTTTATATAAATATCACTAAGTTGATACTGGTTTGAAGCTCTTGAAATATGTGTCCATTCATTTGCTACATTTTTAGAAAATTAATACTCAAATGAAGTTAAAACAAAAGAACTGGAATAAGGCTTATTCTAGTTCTTCCGTTTCCTTTCTGTTTCATTCTACATAGGACCTACATTATTTGGTTCTGTAGTTTATGCTACCTAACGTAAGGATTTATTTTTGTTAAAATGAAGATTAATCTGAACATAGATAGGGATCGGAAGATTAAAGGCTTTTTTTGTATCTTTGAATTGATGGTTTACTCATAAAATTTCTTACCAATAATCATGACTAATCTCTTCAGAGAATTTTACCTCCTGAAAAAAAATTATTAAAATCCTTAAGTCCACAAAACAAGTTATTAAAATCTCTCAAGTCCCGTTTAAAAAGCCCTAAGTCCTAAAGATTTCGTTCTAAGTCCAATTTTTTTTTGGTCATTTTTTCTAGCAACATTCATCAATTCGTAATAACAAACGTTTTATACAAAGCCCCCAAAGTGATATTCTTTGACCACCGTTACTCTTTCGAAGATTTCGTATTATTGTTTTAAAGACAAAAAACAAAAAGATTGTGCCAATATCTCGGAATCGAGTTCTTAGGTTTTCGCGTTTCTTATTTTTAATTTTACAAAGAAACATTCCAATTTACGCTACATTGTTTTGCAAATTATTTTATTGTGACAATATGAATTTTTATTAAGTAACATTTATTATTAATTAATAATGGAAATTAGAATAAATTAAAACATATTATTTGTGATTTTTTAACAGAGGAATTCTACTGGATCCCAAACTAATGGTACGGAGAAACCATCTACTCTGTTGAAATTAGGATGTTTTTCATTTCAATGGCCTCTCGCAGCATCCTGGGTAGATAACAGACTTCTTTTGCAAGGACCTGGGATTTGTCAAATTTCATTGAATGTGTTGGTTTATCCATGACATGCTCGCAGACTGCAGCCTTGTGTTTGACATCAGCTATATGTTCTTTGACGCGGGTACAAATACTTTGCTTCGTTTGTCCAACTAAGAGAGACTACAGTATCTGGAAACTTAAAAAACGGACAAAGGAATTTCTTGAAATGGACCATTCTAAAATAAAATTCGTGTCGAGTTCTTAGGTTTTCGCGATTGTTACACATAGGAAATGAAACTATTTTTCCGGATTTAAATCGATATTAGACATAACTGGTTGAAGACTGTACCACCTCAGTCAACGGTGACCATGGGACCTGTAAAGGGCCCGAAACGTCGGTTTGTTTGAAAAAACAAATATACGCGATTTAAATCCGGAAAAATAGTTTCATTTCCTATAAAATTCGTGATCAAATCAAATCGAATCAGATCATTCTATATACAATGAATTATAATATTTGTAAACGTTTCGACCAATGTCAATTGTCATTTTGACATTTATTAATTACAAAATCGCCAGGCCAGACACGCATTCAACCATAGAAAGAAAAACAACATTAATCGAAACTGACCCTGGCCCAAGCCTAGTGGCCGCCATTAAGGAAATAGAATAGAATAGAAATATACAAAGAAAACAGAAAAGTAATAAAGCTATTGGCGAATTACTTTTTAACTCATATATTGTGTATCATAAATAAACTTCAAAAACGCGAATTACTTTTTATTCTGAAAATCGAAAAACATATAATTTACATTTCCAGGGCAGATGCTTCTCAACTGGTTTGTGTCATCAGTTGCAGACACCAATACTTTTAAGCAAACTGTAAATACTCAAGACCTCAAAAACCTTGGGATCCAGTACTGCACGGATTTACTGGCTGCTGGAGTGCTCCGACAAATATCTGATAAAAACGCACCGTTGGAGAATGTATTCAAGGTAAAAATGAATTTATGTGCTACAAAGTGTGTATATTAAATTCAGGAAGATGTCAATACCTATTAAAATTATACTCAATAATACTTTCTACACTTATACACATTTTGTACAGTTATAATTTGTATGAGATCTATAATGTTACATGTTTACGTTTTTTTATTGATTATTGGCATCATTTGCTCACAATCTCATTAGAGGGTTAGCATTGATGTAGTCCAGGGTAGCACATACTTGCCTAGAATGCCTATTCACTCCAGTCTTGAAAATGTCTATATTAAACAGGAACAGAACATAAAGTGGTTGATACATGTAGGTGGCATGTAACATAAAAGCTGGTTCCCTGAAGATGGAAGGGATGAGGGATGGGGGATGGCATAAACACTTTCGATTTGTATCTGATAAACAAACAACTTTATGCCAATGCTTGAGGCTCTGAAATTTAGCATATACCAGAGTAATATCTCTGATGAGCTTCTCTGTAGAGTCCAAGAAGACTAACTTGCAGCTAGTATAGAAGAGCTATCCAAAGGCACCAGCTGTTTTCCATGAATAATTATACTTGCGCTTGATGGATTTATAGCTGTCTTAGTGTTAAACACACCTGGATTTTGGAAAGAATAAGTGATTATGTGTGAGTGATCACTTCCAACACTTTTTAACATAAATTATGTGAATCTATATCTCTAAATTGTTAAAAGTTTTTCTCGCTACAAAATTTAACTCTGCTTCCTGACACAAATATTTTTCGATCAGTTTTTACAGCCAAGTGTCTGAATGTGCATGTTCCGTCCAATTTTTTGCAAAACTGATAAAAGTAGAGAGTTTTATTAGGCAATACAAATGTCATGCTAAATGAAATTAGATTTCCCAAAATTATACAATTTATTCTATACTAAAGGTACTTATTGATGTTTTTAAATTATTCATCATGGACACACACTTTCCATTTGTCTAAATCACTTAGAAATACTGATGACCACTCTTCTTTGGACATCTCAGAAATCTCGTTAAAGTTATAAGCACCCAAGGCATCTTCTTTCCTTTCAAACCACTTGCCTTTTAATGTTTTTTTTTTAATTTTTGGAAATAGGTGAAAATCACAATATGGTGGGTGAGGCAGAATAGATTAACTTTTTTAATAATACTAGTCGACTTTTTTGGCAGAAGTGTGCGGAGCGGTGTTGTCTTGATGCCAGAGGATTTGCCGAATTTCAGACTTCGGCTGCTTGTCACACCAAGCTGACAACACTTTTGGTGCAGAAACTGTTACATACTATTTGGGGTTAACTATTCTTTGACCCTATAGCGCTACAGTTGCAATGTGCCCCATCATGCAGAAAAATGGGCGACTATTTGTTCTGTGTGCTTCGTGCACGGCGACGTTTCGTTAGAGTCTGCTCTGATTGTTGCTTTGTTTCAGGATTATAATTATATAACCATATTTCATCACCTGTCAGTAAATCATAAACTTTTTTTTTCTAAATAGTGGCCTGTACTAAGAGGATTTTTGTTGAGATGGGAAGAAAGTGTTTGAATTGGTAGAACGATCTTAAGGTGCCAATGATCTTCTGACTAATGTAGTCAATCTGGGATTTCCAGCTTAAAGTACTATCAATGTGTAGTCCCAGATTCATAACATGCGGTGCGAATGCAATAGGTGTATCATTACAAGAAAGAGGCGCGACAGAGCTCATGTCCAACCTAGTCAAAGCATGAGAACTACCCGCGACAATACCTTGGCCCTTACTTGGGTTAACACCGATGCCAAACTTACTCGGTCAATCAGCGATACACCTCAGATCGTCATTAAGCGCTTGTATCGCAACGTCCAGGCAGTTAATCTTGGCCTGCGCATATATTTGCAGATCATCTGCATACAGATGGTGAGAATTGTGGAGGGTAGGAGAAATTAAATTGATGAAAACGGAGAACAATAGAGGAGAAAGAAGTTCACCTTGGGGGACACCTGCCTCAAGGTCTGACCAATTAGACATGGCAGTCCTTAGCGCGAACCGCTTGCTTGCGCCCTCGAAGATATGAAGAAAACCCCTCCATTTCCGGAGGAGAGATTCGCAAATAAGCAAGGATAGCAAGAAGGATATCATGGTCAACAGCATTGAATGCGTTAGAAAAATCAATGAGGACTAATACCGTTAACCGAAAATCCTTCATGCCCTCCCGAATGTCCTCCATAACTTTCAGTAACGCTGTCATGGTACTGTGGGCAGGCCGAAAACCAGAATGGTACTGGTCGAGGATGTTGTTTCTAAAAAGGAAAGATGATAGTTGGCGATGAACAATCGCTTCAATAATTTTTGAAAGGAAGGGTAGTATAGAAATTGGACTAAAGTGTTTAAGGGTTGTGGGGTTATTAATCTTAGGAAGAGGCAACACATGCGCCCTGCGCCAGTTGTTAGGGAACGTACCAGATGAGAGGGATGAGTTGATAATGTGAGTAATAATAGGCAGAGCACTATCTAAACAAAAGACTATCATTTGTAGACTAATGTCATCACATCCAACAGCTTTAGACTTTAAAGACATTATTGTTTTGCGAATATCGGACTCCGACACTAAAGAAAAGATAAAACTTTTTTGTTGGCACAAGGAAGGAACATCTTTGAGAGCATCCGCTTTGCCTGCCCATTGAGTGCTGACACTAGCCGAGAAATGCCGATTGACATCGTCAAGAGTGAAAGGATGAGGTAAAGCGTCATTCTGAGGCCTAACTAAGCCAATAGACTTCAAACATTTCCAAGTGTCAGCTGCAGTGGAGAAGGTTGTCATGAAAATAGCGACGTTTTGCAGCTCTCACCTGGTTGCAGCGATTTCTATGAGCCTTGAAAGTAGCCCAGTTTTCCTCAGACCTACGTTTAAATTTACTCCTCATTGCAATACGCACCAAAGGAGTAATCCAGAGCGCAGGTGGTCTTTTCAGTTTCATTGAGCGTAATGGTGCGTGCTTGTCGTAAAAACTTAATAAGGTGGCACTGAATGTTGTCAGCTTGCCATCTAAAGTGGGCGCTGCCATAAACCAATTTATCTATCATGAAATGCACCAATCCACACGATGTTCTTTCTGCTCATCATTAGGTCACATAAATCGCAACGTTTATGGATGGGCTGTTATCCATAAATAATAGTCTGCAATGCTGCTGACCCAATGCCCAGTTCTTAAGTCTAAACTGTACATTATAAATCGTCACTTTTTACGAATAATATTTTCGACAGCATGAACGTATTGTTGATAACCGCTGTTGACGGCCGACCCTTCATTACCTCATCTACAAAGCTTCTCTACCCTCTTTCAAATTCAGCAAACCAATTAAACATAAATGATTTGCAGATAATGATACACAGAACAAAACATGAATGTATATTATTTACTGACGACATATCTATTATCGTAACTTTTAGTAGAAAGACAACAACAATAAGACACCATGAACTAGACATAAACAATGCAATTGTTGAAGTAATCAATTGGCTACATTCAAATAATCTGAACTTAAGCAAATCAAACTATCATACGGTTCGCAAACCATGTACAATACTTAATATTAATTTAATACTAGAACACTCTTTAGCTTGGAACAGATGACAATTGTGCACAACATTGAAATGAAAGAGATTTAGTTAAATATTCTATTTAAAAATGAAAATGCACGTTTATAAAATGAAAAAAGTTTGAGCAAACCATAAATTAAAAATCTACAAAAAATGAACGCACCTAGTTTTGAGACCTCATACACGCTTTAAATGATTTTAAAGATTGGTGGAATATATCTACCTCTGTGTTAACCTTATTATTATTCCTGCACATACGAAACAACGGATCATTGTACGACACGTTGTATGTTGTTAGTGGCACATAAAAAAGTATACAATTTAATAAATCGAGACATACTAAATATAATTACAGTTTAAATATCGATGCAATTCAGGAAATATTCCATACCAAATTTCTTGGAGTAACCATAGATCAATAGCTAAACTGCAAAACTCGCGTTTAGAATGTATGTATGAGAATCCATAAGTTTGTATATCTTTAAAAAAGCTGAAAAATATAACAAATAAGGAAGCTGTCATAACCACATATCGCACTGTTAATACAATAGTGTATTAACTTAAAAAGTGGACTTTCTCAAAATCGATGAAAACAAAAACGAATTACTCACTTCCCGCAAAAAATAATTAAAATTTGTGTATATGTTATGGTTTATTAAAGACACTTAAACAATTTCCTAAATATGTTTAAAAATAAAATGGAAAAAATAATTTAATATTTTTGAATAAGGATTATTTTGGCCAGAACAAGCTCACATAAAGTGTGTCTCATTTTGAGTTAAGTAGATATCTTTTGATTGTTTCTTACAATATTCTACCGACGGTTTTTTTGACGTGTAAAGAATCAAGTTTTACGCTACGTAAAGAAATAATATTAAATTTCACATATTTTGAGTTGCAACACTTGTAATAGCAGTGCGATATAAGGCGTATGTAGAATCCATATTACTATTTTGAAACATGCCAACTCTTGTCTCAGAGCCTTGGTCTGTTGCCACTATCATCATTATTGAGATTTATTATATATATATATATATATATATATAATATATATTATATATATTATATAATATGATATATATATAATATATATTATATATATATAATATATATATGTGTAAATTTGTATCTTTGTACGAAAAACACATATTTGTCTAAGAAAGCCTGTGATGTGAAACCCGAATAGACATGTATACACCATACTTATAACTGCTAAATGCAGTAAAAGTTAACCAAATACCACTTGACATTTAACTATTACACTTCAGTTTAATTAAAACAAAGCTGTAGAAGTGGTTAAATATAAATATTTTTTTCGAACTAATTTAACTATTACACTTCAGTTTAATTAAAACAAAGCTGTAGAAGTGGTTAAATATAAATATTTTTTTCGAACTAAACGAAATATTTGACAGGAAATAAGTTGTAATCTTCAGGATCAACATTCTTTACTAAATTAATTTGTAACTTGACTTGTTTGTGACATATTTTATTGTTGTGTTAGTGCTGGACAGTACAGTATTTTACAGCACAGTACTTTAAGCTGGAAACCTCAGATTGACTGCATTAGTCAGAAGATTATTGGTACCTTAGATCGTTCTACCAATTCAAACACTTTCTTCCCATCTCAACCAAAATCCTCTTAGTACAGGCCACTATTTTTCCTATCCTTGATTACGCTGATGTGTGTTATGCTGATATCACCTAGGAACTTCTCAACAAATTGGATCGCTTTATTTATGGACTTCGAAAATTTGATCACGTGTCCGCATGTTGCAATGAGCTGAAGTGGCTTACGATTCACCAGTGACTCTTTTAATTCCTTCTCACCGTACTGGTTTTCTTTCTAACTCATTTACTCTTGAGGCAATACGACTCTGGAACGCTCTACCGCCCCATATTCAAAAAGCGCCGAATAAACTAGCTTTCAAACAATTAGTCCGTGATTTCATATTGGAGTCTCAATCTACATCCCATTAGCCTGACATTGTTATATATAAATAAATATGTATATTAAATAAATATGTGTATGTATTATATATTATGTATTTATGTGTATATAGGTTGCTTATATAAGTATATAGTTAGTCATATAATATTATGTGCTATATTTATATTGAGTTTAAACTATATATCATAATTATTTATAAACTTCTTCCTATCTGTTTTAATTATCAGGTTATGCACCTCTGTTAATTATTTTGAACCCAGCTCTCCGGTTGACTGGTAGAGAATGCCTAATGGCATTAAGTTTGCCCTTTGTACAGTTTTGTGTGCAATTAAGTTTAAATAAATAAATAAAAAAAAATATGAACTGTGGGTCATGAACAAGCTGGGCCACCAAAAATTCAAAACATTCTTGCTGTTTTAAACATTTATGTAGTCATAATAAATCATAACACGAAAATCACGTCGAGTGAGCTCCGTTGTTGCGAGCGAATTCCCGTCAGATTATCTTCGTAAAATAAAAAATAATTCGATTTAAGAGATGTTATATTTTCAAATTTATTAGCAATTAACCTGCTTTTAAAACGTTGTATAACTGACCGTATCTAACAAATGAGTAATGAGTATCTAATATTTTTTGGCATGACCCTCGTAAACTTATTGAAAGGAATACAGAAGTCAAGTTCTCAGATCTGAATACTGCATGCAGTATTGAATTTAATAATAAGACTTGACTTCCATCTTCTTAGGTATGGTGTAAGGAGTTGCTATCCGCAACTCGGTTTAGCGCCTATTTCGCGTGTGATGGGTGCAGAGTCCTACTTGTTCCTCCCGAGTTCTTCCAAAAATCTCAGCATCCTTCTAGGTTCGCTAAAGACTTGGCAGAGACTTCGGCACTTCTAGGTATTTCGCCTTGTAGTTTGACATGCTAGAGTATTGTAGTAGGGTAGGGTATGCGTGGCTATTTCCTCCTCGTCTATGCATGCTTTGCATAGAGGGTTGTCCGTGATACCTAAATTGAAAAGATGTTTATTATATGGAACATGATCCGTTAAAGCGGCAGTTAGGGCATGGAGTTGTAGCCTGTCTATAACTTTAATTCTTATTTTATAAAATGTGTTAGAAACGTTGAATGCAGGCAATCCTGTAGGATTTAAATAATTACCATTTACAATTTTTTTTTTCAGCCGAATCTAATGTATTACTGGGCTCACATGGAGCTGCCAGTATCTCAACCGCTCACTCCAGGTCGTCTGCACATGTGTGCTTGGCCACCGGATAAAGAAATTCAGCCGGAAACTAGCCACATCATAGAAAAAAACAGATTCTTCAGCCAAAACAACAATGAAGAAATTAATGACCTTGCGGAAGCAAAACGCATCATCTCACAACTTAAACAAAAGCTACAAGAACTAGAATATCAACTCGAAAAACTTAAATTAACAGCACAAATAGAATTACTCAGTAAAAATATAGATATAATAAATACGGAATCGAAATCACACCTTAAACCAGTTAAATGGGGTATAGCCAGCAAAGAGGTACAAACTTGCGATTTAGCCAGTGAACTAGATACGCTACATAACAATAAACCTGTGATAAAAATACCAGAAAATGATCCTTTAAGAACAAATGTACATAGTTTTGATATAAGTAGTGTTTATGAAAACGAAAAAGAAAATGAAATAAAAGCTGAAGTAACATCTGAAAAACTTGAGAATTATTGTAAGTTAAACAAAAGTAGAGATATTAATAACTCTTTTCAAAAAGAAGAACCACCAGAGAACATAGAAAAATTATCAAATACAACAAATAGTGAAAATTTACATGCCACATATTCAGAACTCACTACATCTGGTAGATTATACGAGAGCTCTTCAGATGCATCTTTTTGCAGTACATATACATCATCAGAGTTAATTGACACCCTTACAGATTCTGATAGAAACAAATCAACTGAGACTAATCTGCAAAATCTTATTAACAACCAAGTTTTCTATACTTCAATTACTGAAAAACATTCCAAATCTAGCCAATCTGTGCCCTCTGAAGAGACAAATACAACAAACACATCAGATTACTCAACTTCAAAGTCCCAACTTGAAGCTGCAAATGACTGTTCTGTGTCTCGTAGTTTACATGAAGAAAATGCAATAGACCAGAAAGAGAAGGAAACGTCTATCAACAATGTATCGCTGTTACAAATAAGAACCAGCTCTCCTGAAACTTTGCAACAAACAACCAATACGTCCACCTTATCTAGAACGTGTACGTCGCCAACTACGAAATATTTTCCTTCCCCTCCCTTACTGCCGCCATTGCCAGAGATGGATTCGGTATCTTTTATTACGTCTGACAAACAGGTATCCCAGCCACTGGCAAGATCCGATCAAATATCATTTCCTGCCACCGAATCACCTTTACCTCCGCCTCCGAAGTCCGAAATTGCGTCACCTCCGCCACAAACGCAAGAGGCGGGCCCACCACCCCCACCGATGCCTGTGACGGGCCCATCTGTTCCACCTATGTCAGGCATGGGCCCACCTCCCCCACCGATGCCTGGGATGGGACCACCTCCCCCTCCGATGCCTGGGATGGGACCACCTCCCCCTCCGATGCCCGGGATGTGCCCACCGCCTCCACCGATGCCTGGAATGGGTTCTTTACCGTTGCTCGTGCAGGGCACGGAATTAACGCCACCGACATCTGGTCCACCACCGCCGCCTTTGCCAGGTGGAGGGCCCCCTCCTCCTCCTGGTACACAAGCAACCGGGCCTGTTCCATTTCCGGCGCCACCCGTGGGAGGATGGAATATGCAAAAAGCTAGTGAGTTTTTGAATTTAGGTAGCAATTAATACTTGTTCTGGCTCTGCACACATACACATAGAAGAGATTCATAATGTTGTATTTTACAGCATTGAGGAAGAATCCTGTGAAGCCATCTGCACCAATGAAACCGTTGTATTGGACTAGAATATTGGCGACGCCATTGCAACAAGCAAACCACGGCGAACAAGATAACAACACATTAAAACCGTTATGGCTCGAAATAGA
Source organism: Hyposmocoma kahamanoa (assembly GCF_003589595.1). Classification (NCBI taxonomy): domain Eukaryota; kingdom Metazoa; phylum Arthropoda; class Insecta; order Lepidoptera; family Cosmopterigidae; genus Hyposmocoma; species Hyposmocoma kahamanoa. The sequence continues at coordinate 11,256,924 of NW_020653726.1, forward strand.
AGAAACAAGCTTAGATAATATTGATGAATTCACGGATCTTTTCTCGCGACAAGTAGTCAAAGCACCAGTTAAGAAAAAAGTTGAAGTTAAGACCAAAATACAGCCGGTGAAAATTTTGGATAGCAAAAGATCTCAAAATGTTGGAATTCTTGCTCAAAGTTTACATGTAGAATTTTCTGAAATAGAAAATGCTATTTATAATTTTGATATGTCAGTTGTAAGTTTGGAAGCGTTACAACAGATTTATGAGCTGGTAAGATTATTCATAACGCACTTTTACACACTGTCCATAAACACTTACCTAAGTTTTCCATGTCTTAATGTAAAATTTGTTACAGCGAGCAACAGAAGAGGAATTAGCTTCTATAAAAGAGCACTTAAAGTGTAAACCTGAAACGCCTTTGGACAGACCCGAAGCGTTCTTGCACGATTTATCTAGCATCCCACATTTCGCTGAACGTATTTCGTGTTTTATGTTCCAAGCAGAGTTCGAGGATGCTATTAGTACAACAATGCATAAGTTGGATAATTTGAAACATATTTGCGAGGTAAATGTATCCTAATAGATGATTTTGAATTCCTTTATCATGTTATGATTATAAGATTATGATTTTTAACCTTGATGCAAAAAGCGGAGAGTTATTTCCCGCCTTTAAGTTTCAAGCCGGTGTCTGTAGCATCGTAGCTCCCAAATGAATGGACTGATCTCAGTGGATTTTTTCATTTGCGGGCTAATTAAATCAGGATGGTTCTTATCTATGATAAGCAATGAATTACGAAGCTGGTAGGCTGCTAAGTTTAAAGATCGTCACCTCTTTTCCCAGTTCGTGTAGGGATCTCGTGTAGTATAGATAGACTATATTTTTATAGTCTAACTGCAATACGTGTTGCGTATTGCTTGGTTAGCAATTAAGTTTGTTTTATTTTAAATTATATATTTTGTCATTCATATTCTGGAGACCGAACAATAAACATATCTCTTTAAATAAACGTATTTCACTCTATCATCTACGTCCATCCTTTTTAAAATTCATCATTGAGCATCCAGGAAAGGTCAAGATCTCATATTAAAAAGGATGGACGTATGACAGAGTGAAATATGTTGATTTTTAAAAGACATATTTATTGTTCGGCCTCTTAGAATATGTGTGACAAAATATACAATTTAAAATAGAACATAAACTTAATTGCTAACCAAGCAATACGCACTACATGTTGCAGTTAGATTATAAATATAGTCTATCTATACTACACTCCGTCATAAAATTTGTTTTAATTAGTGCTGAAATTAGATGTACTATTAAAATCTGATTACACTACAATAATCCGCTATTTTTGATCTGATGCTGCAATTAAGTACAGTCTGCGGACTACCCATCTCCTCACCTACTAACAGCAGAATAGAAGTGTATGGTGACGAGGGTCTGTTGAAGGTGGACACAGGAACTAAACTATAGGTAGACCCTCCGAGATTGTAATCATTGTATTGGACTCGACGAGTAGTAGACAGGCAGACAGTTATTTTGTTGACTATTAGAGTACGCTGTTTTGGGTCGAGGGTTTTTAAATGTTAAGTTTCTATTTGTTACAGTTCCTTATGACAAGTGAACCTTTAAAGAAGTTATTTGCGATCATCCTAACGCTCGGCAATTACATGAATGGCGGCAATGGACAACGCGGACAAGCCGACGGGTTTGGTTTGGAGATACTTGCAAAATTGAAAGATGTCAAGGTAATTGCGTTTTTGATAACTTATCCTTGTTAACTGTGCATCTACCGTGAGTTTACAGGGATTGTTTTCGCTAGCGTCAGCGTAAAATACATGGTTGAAACACTGGACTCAAAAATACACGGCCGAGATCGATTACGTTCACACGCAGACGTGGTAATTAGTCCAATCATGGACCAACTCAAGATGACAGCTAATAGTGATACAAGACATCGTAGTCGAGTACCTGTTGCTACACCAGATGTCGCGACGAGCACTAAATGGCTATTGTAACTAATTTGTTTTACATTGACAAGCTGCAATTTTTCAGCGCTACCCTAATTTCTAGTGATAACAAACAAATCAACTAGATGGCGTTTATTGCACATTTTTATGAATAGGACTGATCTATTCTTTAATTTTGTTTCGGATTAACGCCATTTACCCGTATTAGGAAGCGTTCATTTATAATTATTTTTTAACACACAATGCCATTTATTGACACGCATATTTGTCAAAGTTCTGAAAATAAATAAAATAAAATAGCTCTTGATCAATATTTGAATATTACAAGGTAAAAAACTGATTTCTTATATTTAAGAGGAATTAATTGTGATATCCACGGCCATTTGCATAATATAAACTACTTCCAGGCTAACAGATTAGAGTGACCGTCAGGATGGCTGGTTGCCTGTGGCGTCTGGCACTGAGTGTAGATTCAAGAATTGCTACATATTTGCTACCTTTTCTAAATAATTGCTACCTTTGATATATTCGGAGAAATTTGAAAAGATAATTGACCCGCCATTCTGATATCTGGATGGCTGGTCGCCACTTTGTTCAGCATGAAGGGAGCAGATTTTCTAGAAGTATGTATTACCTACCAATAATTGGTACTTATTTGCTACTTTCACGATTTACAGGTATACGCTCCCTATCTACATTAGTTAAAAAAATATAAACAATTGAAAATTTTACGAAGAAGTGCCAACGCCTGCCCTTTATAATATGCCAATAAAGAGCACTAAAGACTTGCTTTTTTTAATTTAATCAGGCACTTCGTAAAATTTTCAATCGTTTATATTTTTTAAAATTATCTGATAGAATGGCTGGTCAATTATTTTTTTAAATTTCTCAGACTATATCAAAGCTAGCAATTATTTAGAAAAGGTAGCAAATAGGTAGCAATTCTTGAATATACACTCAGTGCCAGATGCCACAGGCGACCAGCCATCCTGACGGTCACCAGATCAGATCAGCACCATCTGGAGTTTAGACCTTTTTCAGAATTACGGTCTGTAGTGTGGTGATCAGCAGTCCTCTTTGAGATATTGGTTCAATCTAACAAATTACCTCCAAATGTAAAATGTTCCACTATCAATAGTAACTTTATGTGTCTATCTACATCTTAGAGATCTTTGAAATCAGAAAAAAAGTTTTTCAACTATGTGTTCGTAAATATACTAAGAATTATTAATAGCCAGGTTTTGTTTATTAATAAACTTGTAACGTGTTTCATTTAACAGTCGAAACAATCCAACGTGACACTACTACATTTCATAGTGCGAACATACATGCGATCCTGCGGCGGCGCGTTGGCGCCGGCCTGTGTACTGCCGATACCGGAGCCAGGCGACGTGGCGCGGGCGGCGGCCATCGACTTCGCCGACGTGGGAGCAAACCTTGCTACGCTGCAGAATCAATTAGAGTGTAGGTACACATGACATGTATAAACAGAAAAATTACAATAAATAATTTTTATGATATTTTACCCTTTAACAAATGGTCAACATAACCTTCGTCACACGGCATTGTCACACGATTATAAACGGATAGACAGCGTGGTGTTTACACGATATGTTTTCATGCTTTTAAAAGACAGATAGCCGCAGTTTTAACACAGCAATCCCCCCTGAGAACACGTCTGTGATGGGTCCACGCTTTGTTGCATACAGGACGCCAACGGCTTTGCTGCCGGAAGAACACAAGGTATGGGGTTCATCCAACGAATGAAGAAGTAGTGCGTACAAACACATATTTGAAAAGTTATATGAAAAACCGAGAAACGAAGAAACGGGCTCTTGTTCCTCTAGATATCAGTAAATCGTTGTCCACAGAAGATTCGCCGGTCATTTTGAATTAATGAAATCCTTCCAAAAGACACATCAACACAAAATGCCACTTGTTCGGTGACTAAGTATTCGATAAAAAGTATGTCTTCGCGCCATATGAAAGAGATGCATTAATACCATGCGCCACTGCACACCGAACAAGTTCATTCGATTTGCTTGACAAACCCGTTGCGTATTCGATAAACGTATAGATCTGTGTGCGTTTTTTTTTGCAGGGTAAACGCCGTATGAACGATTCTATATCAAGGTATGCGCCACTTTGTATTCGGTAAGATTTATACTGCAAAAAAATTTGCAGCACAATGCCGTGTGAACGGAGGTTAAGGCTTCTATTTGTATAAAATATTTTACGAAATTTACCATGAATTTAATATAATAATGGTGATTATTATCAACAAACACTAGATTGAATATGGCATGCATTTTGTTACACCCTATGTACAGAGTACTTCGCTAAAATTCCCATCCCACAATTTAAACGGTTTCTATTATATTTCAGCATGTAAAGAGAAGACGAAGACCGTACTAGAAACGGATGTTCAATCGCACAGCCCAGAAGAGTTTCCTAACGAAAATAAAAAGCGTCTAGAAGTATTTAAAGACAAAATGACAACGTTCATAAACGCGGCGGAGGAGAAATTAAAGACTGAACACGAAAATTTAGAAGAATGTCGATCAAAGTTTAGATCAACTGTTAAATTTTATCAATATTCGTCCAAAGTCGGCAAAGCGGACGAATGTGAGCCTCAAGAATTTTTTACTTTATGGATATCGTTTTGTAGTGACTTTAAAGACATTTTCAAGAAGGAGGAACAAATAGCTATAAAAGAAAAGTTAGTATGAAATCTCTGTGTGATGGAGTGTCATTTATTTGCAATAATATTATGTCTAAGAGTTATATTTGTGTAACGACAAATCCGAACGCCCCTACGAGACACGAAGTATGTAATACATTTTATTTCTGTTTTTTCCAGATTAAAAGAAGCCAAAAGAATGCAGGAGGAGAGAAAAACTTGTACCCAACCGAAAAAAGAAGGTGGCTTGAAGGCGCGCTTACAAAAATTATCTAATGCTAGGAAAAGCTAAGCTTCTTTTATATATGTAATGTCATAGTATTCGCACAAAGATTTAACATTTTATTATCATTCCTTTTAGTTGAATTTTGAAATGCTTTCCTCTGTAAATGTACCTGAATGCTATAGTAAACAATTAATTTTAAATATGTATAAATTATACAGAAATTACAACTATTTACGATGATTTGGAAAACCATGTCGCACACACGACACCAAATATTGTCGTAACTCAGAATTGTGCAATTGAGAAAACACGATTTGAAAATAAAAAAATAGAATGAAACCAATATAATAAATAATATCGTTACAAATACTCTCGTTTATAAATGGATAAATTAAGTATTAAATGTATAAATGAAAATAATCACATTATTCGCAATAAGACGCATTCAGTATTTTTTATTTTATTTTATCCAATTCCACAATTTCGAGTTACGACAGTATATGGTTTCATGTGCTATTTATAGAAGTGTAAGCTAGGCGAATGACGCTCAAACGTGTTGTTGATGAATCCTATGAATATTCGAAAACATTGGTCCCAATTGGTTTCAGCTTTGCAAGTCAGGGCTAATTTAATAGAACATAGCTTATGTGCAGTTTTTGTTATCCTAATGTGGATTCTGTTGTTAAAAAAATGTTGACTAAGAGACTAACCAACCCTTTTTTACTTAACTTAATGTCAATGCTCGGTGGTCGATGGAAATAAATGACAATATTCTTTTGAAAGATTTCTAGCATTATTGGCTATGTCTAGGAAGTACACCTTATTTTGAAATAAAGTACTTTTGGTTCAACATATCATATGCTGCTTAAAAGTAAAACCACATAAGTGACATTTTCCACAAAAAATCTTTAAATTATGTAAGTACCTGTTGTAAGAAAATTACCATCTTTCTGTAGATAAAACTCTAAGTTTATAGCTTTTATGTTATTGAGGTTCATGTGTAAAAAGATAGTGATTTTATTACCATGGCTATATTAATTAAAGAGTTTTTGTTTAAAATGTCACTTGTGGTTTTACCTTTAAACAGACGTTCTTGAATAAAAAATGCAATTTAACGTGTTCACAAACCAGTGTCCCACAGATAGGACCTAACGAAATAGCCCCACCAAGTTATGTCCCATTCATGGAACATTTTTAAGTAACTAGTTAAGTACTTTTATAAGCAAACAAGATTTGCACGAAACATAATTAATGCTTAACACAAATCTTATATAGTATACAATGTTTTGACACATTTTAACAAGACACGAGTTTCTCTTTTAGTCCTGGCTTAGGCAAATTAACTTATTGTAAAATCACGCATTATCGCATAACACGGCCCCGTGTTTTGCCAACATTATGTTCTTATTTAAGTAAGACATGAAATGTGGTTAAGTTTAAATACCCTGCTGTGACGAATATGTAGTCGAGGTGTGATGTATGAGGTAACGTGATAACAGCCTTGACAATTTTCTCTTGCACTGATTGAATATCATCATTCTCTCCAATTGTGTCGGGATAAAATTGTTAAATTATTTTTGTTCCATTTATCCAAGCTAGAGCCACTTAAATAAGATATATAACGCAGACCCAAAAAATATTTAAGCACTGCTGGATGTAGGGTATTTAAAAAAAATTATGGGGATGGTGAATGTGTTAATTTTGTTCAAAAATTGCGAGAATCAACGCAGTAAATTTTTTACTAAGATAATAGTTAATTTACATACATATGTATTTATGTCTGGCCAACTAATAAATGGGTATAAGAGATAAGCATTATAATTATCCCTTTATGTGGCAGCATAATTATAAAACTTTTGTACAGTAATTTGTTGATTATTTGCAAGTACCTGATGATTTGCTTTTATTGAAAAACTGCATTTTGTTTCATAATGATTATCTATGGAAATGGTGCTGTACTTATACTTATGTACATAATATTTATTTGTAAAAAAAAATATAAAAGTTTAACAATATTTGGTCATTTTATTTATAATCTAAGCATTTTTCTTTCCAAACCTTTAGGAATTTCTTTTCTATTTTCCTGTTATTAGACAAGGACCCTAGTAATGAGACTAGGGGAGTTTTTAGCGCTTGCCATTGCATAAAACTGAGATGGCTTGTCAGTGATAGGCCATTCTCTTCATTTCTCAGTTTCTCTTCTGTATTAATAAACTGTTGAAGAGTATCTTTGTTGGTTACTCTCTCAGCATAATGGTGGATTTCAACTACTGCAACAGTTGGTTTAAACAACTTTTTGAAGGCATCTCTTGATATCACCTCACCATGGTCCACGGTTTTATCTGTTGGAACTTTAAAAGATTCACTGTCATTAAGTTTTACTGTGTTTTCTTGCTCAAACTTTTCTTCAAGGCTATCATCCTTATTAACATATTCTACATATTTCATAATATTCTCAACTGTATCTCCATTATTATCTTCTATGATCAAAGACTCAAAGTTTATCGTTTTCTGCTGAGACCATTCAAACCTACCAAAGTTTTCCATATTTTTTAAATCAAGCCATTTTTCTAAATCTGTAGGGAGGTTGTAACTTTCAGGCAAAAAGGGCAAACCTTTGAATTTTAGTTGGTTACGGAAAGGGAACAGATTTGAATACCAATTACAAGAATGTTGTACTAGAACAACACTCATTGACCATATCCTGCTGACCAGAGCATAGGGCATTAAAGACATCCAATGATTTTCTCCTCGTTTGACTCTGTTCAAGTAGAAAATAGCTGCTTGTTTGGAACATATACTCACTCTAAGCATTATCTTTGTAAATGTAATCAATCTTAACAGAATATACTCCAACATCTGTCTCGTAGGTAAGTAAATTTCTTCCACATCTTTGGGCAAGACTGAAGCAAAAGTTTCAACATCTTTCAAAAAGTTTAGAACTAAGTATCTCCTCAGTGCAGTATTTACTTTCTTCAGGTTTCTATAGCCGATGTCGTTGCGAAATTTTTTGTCAAATTTGTAGAGAAACCTGGAGAGTATAGCCGCTTCTCTATGAAGCGGTGATTGTTTTGATAAAACCTTTATAATACTCTTGCTGGTATAATTTAGTTGCTTTACATCTGAAATGGATAAATCGGTTATCAACTCACAGTCGGTTTCCCGCTAGTTGACAATTAGCACATTTTTGAGAATAATAAGCAATAAAAAGTAATCTTACCAACTTTACCGTCACGGGGTGACGTGTTTATTGGAGGCGGTAATATAGAAGAGTCATTCCAAAGATCGAGCATTATTGATTTTGATACAAACCAAATCTGACCTCACAAACTTCATAAATGCACTCGTTTTTAATCTTCATGAATTTATGAATGATGATCGGCTTGCACTATAATTGTAAGTCAATGGCTTGCACCATTAGTCAATGGCTTGCAGACAATATTTGCCATATTTGCTTTTTTGCATTTTGATTTTACGGCATCGGAATAAAATACATTAAGCTAAATCTTCATAGTTCCTATCTTTTTTATATTCTGAATTCAAAATTTTTTAACTTTCGCCTCTCGCTAATTAATTATTGTAGTTGGTTTGTATTTGTGTCGCTGTAACTGTATATCTGGAGCGATATAATAATAATTCACTTTGGGAGCGATCACAAACTAATAAGAGATATGGTAGCGATTAGAGGTAGGTGATAAATAACGTCACGATGAAAAAATCACGATGATCCACCGTCAAACAGTATCACTGTGACTCGTTCCGAAGGAACGACGTTCCACAGTCACATAGGTGTTCCTCCGTTCCAATAGCTATCCCCGTCACTCACATCACGACATACGTATTTGATACAATGCGCGATCTCCGTTCCGTGGTAACTGAGCGCGCCATTCGTTGTAGTTCTCTTCAAATCGGGCCATTTCGGCCAAATCGCTACTAGCGATTTCTAAGCTCCTCTCTTGATGCGGTTCACAACACTCAAAAGGGGTAATTAAATTAAATTAAAGGAGAATTTACAATAAACTTTTTTTGTATTTTTACATTTTAATGAAAATGCATTGTATAAATATTTACGAAAATAATATGGATAAATGCCATGAAATACCAAGAGTTTATATGTATATACCATTGATTGTGGTTTGTATACTATTCTCTAAAAAAAAGCACACCTTTAAAAAAACTAGTGTCCTTTGACTTTGACTCGTGCTTAGACTATGGAAACCTTAGAGGATGGAAAAAAATAAAAGAAATGGAAACTAATGGCAGGCTTTTGAAGTTACGACTACAAAGATTATTAATTTTATTTTAACTATATTATGAAGAAAAAAACGAAAAAAAATAGCGATGAAGAAAGTTAGAACTATATTCCTTAACTGAAACCAAACTACAAAAGACTTTATCCTGAAAATTCCACTAATTACGAATTCAAAGTTTTTGTTCAAAGTGATAGAAGATAATGTGATTTATGTGAAAGTGAAAACATAAATATTGACTACCGCCGCTTAAAAGACTATGTAAAAAATCGAATAAGTGAACTAAGTTATTTAAGAGAAATTAAAAACAATCTATTAGAACTACAATGGAAAATATTACTGATTATCGCATAATTAAACGAAGACATGACTCAAAGGACTTGTATCTAAGTCAAAACCATTAATAAAAAAAAGGGGCGAATAAGTAGTGTTGCCACCTTAGACTATGGACCACCTTTTATTTTTTTCCATCCTCTAAGGTTGCCACGTTGCCCAAAGAGGAAGTAGTTAAACTTTAAGTAAAAAAGTTGCTAGATTCCAAGAAATTAATTCTGAGTAAAATTGCCTAAAGTGGCTGAACAAAAACATAATTATGGGATTGCGTTTTTAAAAACATAATTTTCTTAATTTTACAAATTATAAATCGAAAAAATAATTATCATCAATATCAATCAAATCATTATCATCTTGTGATATAGAAGGTAAAGCTTTATATTCGCGTTTTTTTTAAATTTTTTACTTTTCTTACTAAAAGAGCTAAATGATTTAACTATCAAATATTTTGTTTTGTACCTAATAATTTCGTAAATCTGAAAAATCTATATAGCTAAAAACTAGCTACAGTGGCAACACTGCGAATAACTGTTTATAATGCAAGGGCTCAGGTCATAAGGAACAATGTTATTGAAATTTGGATTATTATTTATCCACATAGCATTATTTTCAGCTATTACCATCTCATTTCCATTTCATAATTTCCATCTTTCATTGTTTAGATTTACCTATAATATACTACCTACCCTATATTCTTAATCACCATACCAAAATTCCATTTGCTTTTATTTTTATTCCGCTATTTCCTTTCCCCGTTTTTAAATTCCTATTAATATCCAAAATCCCACAAAAAAGTTCCATAACAACAACTGCGACAACAATGATATCTTGAAGTCTCAAGAAGGAAGAAAGTATTGGAAGATTTATCAAAAATTGGCAGCTCAATAGAAATTGCATTTGCATTGCATTGCACAGTGCCAGGAAATAAGAAAAAAAAGTAATTCGCGACGCTACTCGTGCCTAACTTCGCGATAGCGAAGTTACCGTTTGCACATGCGTGTCGTGCATCGCATCGCTATTCGCATCGCCTATCGCACGAATGTGACACCGCGTTTACACTATCGTCGTTTCTACCACTCGACACGAATGTTTCGTCGATTGTCGTTCATTCGTCGAAACAATCGACGATAGTGTAAACGCGGTGTTAAGAAAGAGACGCATTACTACTTTGAAGCGTTGAAGCCTCTCACTCGGCTCGTTTTATATGTAAATAACCATTTAGTATTATTATAACATATATATTTTGTTGTTGGTGTTAGGGCCATTACGATTCGATTTTCATGAAGATCGAAATTGAATACGATCTACCGATTTTTTTATCATTCGTTTCAATGCGATTATTAAGCGAATCGATTCAAAATTAAAGCAAATCGAATCGTTTTAGACCGTACTCATAATTTAAACAAAATTTTCATATTATTAATGATTTCGTCAAGTACAGAAACGGAAAATAAAGTATAGGACAATTAAGTTATATGACATTATTATAATTTTTTTAAGATAATATACAGGTAAGGTAAAAAAGACAATAAAACTTTAACTACTAGAAAGTAAAACTAGGATTTTTGAATTATATGAATCAAATTGAGTCCCCGCGGCAAGGTGCCCAAGATGCTGGCACCGTTTTCCCTTTGTATTGCTATGCTAATGCGTTGGGCAAGGTAGCTGCCGGCCCTTGGGTTTCCCCTATCAGTCAATTAATTTTTTCAATAAAATTTTGTACAGATGAAGAGCACTGGGACCCCACGAGCCAAGGGTTTCGACTCCAAAGGCTGTAAATAGGTAGTCGGAGCCGAGATCCTGGTACTTATTACTTTTTATTCTTTCCGCCAGCTCAGCTGCGGAGCCAGACCTCTTTCTGGCGTGCTGGAGATGTGATGGGGTAAGTGTGTCGGCACATGTGGCGTCCCACACCAATGCCCGGCCCATGCTCCAAGGGATGAGAGTCATTCCGTCCGGGCGTTTGCTATCTGCGATATGCCGCTTGGCTCGAGAATAGCGGGCACGTCAACTGTGGCTAAGGCCCGGCGGTTGATGTCGTTGAGGGCTGCATGACGGGAGATACGGCCGGCGCTCAGATAGCAGGAAAGACCGTGGTGACCCAGAGCACTTACGTCTTTGCCGCAAAGACGACGATGAGGGGAGCAAACTGGGACACCAAGGCGGAGGCCTGCAGCTATGTTATTATTGAAAAGTTTATTAGAATAAAGGATTAGCATTTGCGAAAAGGAAAAAAAAAGTTTACATATTATTGTGGCAATTAAATCATGTAACAAAAGATATTTCACTATTACAAACTTTGAAATGATTTTTATGAGATCAATTCAAGAATATACGATCTGATCCGCGGATCAATTAAGAGGCATTATGATCCACTACGATCCAAAAAATCGATTCAAAGCAAATAATCGTGCATCGATACGTCGTCGTCATTGGTATTTGTTTTTTTTGTACATATATAATGCATCAATGAGAAGGCAAAGGACTGCAGGACTGCAGGCCATACCGTCTAGACCGATGCAAATACTCATTGGTTTTAGGTCAATGAAGTTTTAGGTTTAATTTGATATTTATTAAGCTTGCTTATTGTCATGATTGTAATCAGCTGCGATGAAATCTTAAGCGCCCAGACACACGAAGAGAAAGTGTTCGCGCGGCCGCACCGCGGTCGAAGAGCGGAGTCCGCGGCGGCCGCCACGCGATCGAAGAGTGGAGTCCGCGGCGACTATTAAATAAATAGAGCGTATTTTGCCATGACAGTTCGATCTCTGAACACGTGCACGTGGTCGCTGGGCGGCGGCCGCCGCAGACTTTGCTCTTCGACCGTGCGGGGTGAGCGCGATGAAATTCGTGTCGTATAAACGTGACCAAAGTGTTAAATGTTCAACGATTAATTTCTTCGAGCAATGAATCGATTCTAATTCTGAATCGATTAGTGCGTATAGAAATATCTATTTATGTGGTTTAGAGTATTGATACGGTCTTCTTCATGACCAATTAATAACACAATGATATTTCACGTGAAACTATATAATTTTACTCCAGTTACATACATTTTTTAATACACCCAGTTACGTGAATGGCGCTTGGCGGTGAGAGAACGACTGGTAGCGCGCGGAGCGCGGTCGACAAGAGCACGTCAAGCTTGACAATTTGAGCTTTGGACCATTCTTATCGTAAGCGGCATAGAGTTGGATTTAAATCTTAAGTGTCAAGCTTGACGTGCTCTTGACCCTGTACCAATACGAAAACTGAAAACGCTCAAAATGCTAAAGTGGTATGTAAAATGTGCAGTAAAGGTGATCGCATACTTGTCGGTGCTGAAAGAATCGATCGCGCAGAACGAAACGAAGTTTCTTTAGACCTCGTCTCAGAACAATAACCAAGGCCTCGCACATGCACCGAAAGGATCGATAATTGTTTGCCACATAATATTCCATTGTTTATATCATATAAGCAAGCCAAGTTTAATTTAGGAATCAAAACAGGTTGGCCGTTATATACTTTGATTTTTATTTTAATCAACAAATTATATAAATTGGTCATAACAATGTTAAATATAAATATATTTAGTTATCTATCATTTATAATCGTATCTTCACACACAGATTTATATATATATATATATATATATATATATATATATATATATATATATATATATATATATATAAGGTTCTACAACTTGTAGAGCCAAGTAAAATAAAACAAAGAATAGAAAGGTGACAAGAACAATTACACCGATTGTAAAAAACTTAGTAATTTCTTATTAAAATTGTACATTTTTTGTTAGATTACTGTAACTCTTAACATCTAATTTGAAAGGCACATACTGATTTAAATAACAACATTAAACTTGTATTTAGTTTTTTGGAACTTTGCTCATGTGTTTTAAATAGATACCTATTCGTCATTAAAATTATTGTTATTTTAAGCGTTAGCAACAGCTGCTATTATTTTTTCGTAAATGTCGATTCCTCGCAGAAAGACATCGGCTTCCAAAAACTCATCATGATCGTGCAGCAAAACAGGAGTGTTATTCATTGGAGAGAAGCCTATGGCTGGAATTCCGACTTGACGGACGTACCGACTGTCGGTCCCGCCAGGGAAAATACGCCGATCCAGTTTAAGATTCCTAAAAGGAAAAGTGTTTTCGTTATCAAGTACGACGTGTAGTATATTAAGAATAATAACCATAGGTAATATTAATCGTGTGATAAACTTTGAAATTACTTACAGATTATCTACAGCCGATTTGAAGGCAACCCAGTAGGGATTGGTATTGTCTGTTTTGGTGCACTCGACTTTCTCGTTAAACTGCTCAAATTCGTACGTCACTCCATCGCCAGCCTCTTTACACCACTGTTTGATCTAAGAAGACAAAAATACCCAATACAATATAGTTTATTTCACGAGATGGAATTCTAATTTTCGAATTGAGTCTCGAATTGAATTGATCATATCTTCGAACATTTAAGTACCTACCCATATTTGGTACTTACCATACTCTCGAACTTATTATGGTCAACAGTAACAGCCAAACGAATATCAAATACGACGGTCAGTTTTTCTGGAATCACGTTCGATTGTACACCCCCCTGCAACATTTATTTTTATTTTAAACATCTGTTTATGTTGCCTCAATAGCAATTTCTGCTTCTCAAACGTGTGTTTTCATTCATAGTAGCTTCAGTTAACAACAATATTCCCACTTACCAACTAATAACACCAAGGAAAGGATAGCTTGAAAATAAAAAAACTTTTAAACAAAATTGAACAAAATAAATAAGGTTAGGGCATCCCAGTTAAACATAATAGTTAAGGTGGATTTAATTTGCTTTATCACGTTAAGGTAAAGCTACTTACGTAAATTTGTGTCAGGTTGACTGTAGTAACATCTCCAATGGTCAGTTTAGAATCACTGTCCAATATTTTCTTTTGTTGTTCTATTAAATCCATGAATTTATTTATTACGTATCTTAGCTGTAATAAAATGGCATGCTAACAATGAAAACTTTTCCTGGAAATGTTTAAATTGTCAGTCGCAAGAGTTTATCTACCTTTTCTCCTGCTGTATCCGGTAGCAACAAACTTCCGTGGCCAGGCCGACCTGGGCAGTGAACATGGATTTCTAAAAAAAAACATTTAAAAGTGTTTGTACATTTAAATGTTTTGGATTGCTACAATCAAAATATTATCAAACTGATATTAGGTATATGTGATCTTTATAGTGAATGAGTGCTTACGCCAGATGCTTCTTTCGCCGTTGAAAATAATGAACTCTTCATTCGGACTAGCCATACCCTCATCCAATGCAAATCCAACATTCAGTGCTTTAAAATCTGATGTGTGTACAAATTTCTTCATACCATCATGACCTCCAATTTCTTCATCTAAAAGCAGACACAATAATTATTTACTTATGGCTTATATCGCTTATATTATAAAAAAGAAATTAATTACATTATGGTCAGCTACATCGATAGGTACAGCGGTTTGCGCCACAGCCACGGGCACACAGTTATTCACACGTTTGTGCAGTGCGAAAAATAAAGTATTTACAAAAAAAAACAAAATTGTTTATAAAAACAATACGAATTATGTGCTTTCTAGGTGAGCTGATTTTTATATTTTGTGTTGACCTTTCACTGGTTATTCTGGCACACGTATGTATATTGTAGGGTTCAATATTGATGCATGCATCTGATTGTCATCATATTGGTTGGAACGTTTCTTTTATAATACCAAGGGACGGGACGAACAAGTCGTGGGCCTGGTGGTGGTAAGTGACACGCCTGTTCATAACAGTTGCAGTGCCACTCAGAGCTTTAAACCGCAAAGACCGGAGAGGCATTGTCACCGCTCCCGTCGCCCTGAGACGTAAGTTGACAAGTCCCATATGCCTGTAATTCAGCAGCACCCTTGCCCTTCAAAACCGAAACGCAGTAATGGTCACATTACTGCTTAGCGGCAGAAGCAGGTAGGCAGGCATGTCACAAGCTCTACTGCTACTAAACTTACGTACATAGCAACCAGCTCGCTATAAAGTTTACAAAATATCAAAGATCTATCTTTACTCTATTTTTGTGTCACTTTGCAAAAACAACCAAAAAAGTCCTTCGTTTGGTGATCTTATCATAGTTGGCGAATCTTTAGAGTAAAATAGGACAAAAGATCTCGGTAACGCACGTGGTGTCGGTCAAGATGGCTGGACCAAACGAGATATTCAAATCAAACTGTGTTCATTATTATTATTATTTTTATTATATATATTATTATTATTATTATTATTACTATTTAGTACCTTTACTGACATATTTTCTACCTTTGCGTTAACGGAAACATTAAAGAAATAAAGTGGCCAGCCATTCTGACGTCACATTCAGGTTGGCTGGACCCCTTTACGGTTTTCGTGGTTCTACCAGTATATAATTAACTTTCTTTATATAACTATTTACTACCTAATTTCTACATAAACATACTTTTTTTTCACTATTTTAGGAAGCTTCTATAAAAAGTTATGTAAACAAATAATAATAAAACGCCTTCGTAAAATGTATCTTCTAAAAAGACAGTTTATCTTCTCCGTGTAAAAAAAAAGTACCTACTGAAAAACCGTACCATAAAAAACCACCTGTTGAGTAAATAATTGAATACTAGAATACTGAAAAATAAATTAAGCGCACCCATGACTGGGTAAAATCCGTGTACGCTTTAAGTAAAAGAAGAATTAATGGTTTTATTACCCTATTGTAATAGAAAGGATAAGCCGTTCCAAGAGATAACATTCATCGATCGGTGCAAATAATATTTCTTGAACTTATACCATAATATAATAATTATAGTCACTCCATACAAACGTAGCAGCGCGTTTTGTACGTGTGCGCATCTGCCGCAATCCGTGTAGATACGGAGGACGCCGCGCCGCTGCCGCTGCGTGTGAATGGAGTTACCATACTTCTCTTGTTATGGGACTGAAATGTTTTCACCTAGCCAGTGACGCCGGCACAGGTGATATAGCGAAGCAGGAAGATGTCACTGGGATGACAAAATGTTTACACGATACTATGCTTTGCCAGCACTAGCATGCCAGTGTCCCTGGTGTCAGTCAATGTAGATCAGAGCCATAAGAGTGATGCTAAAGAATTACCAGGTACGAAGCAAATGTACACAGTTCTCTGCAGTTGGACACCACGTTGTTTTAGCTTCCGAATGGCTTCAAGGTACTGCATACCAACACATTTCATATCTTGTGAGCCACGAGCGAAAATTTTGCCATCTTCATCAATGTGTCCACTGAAAGGCGGATATGTCCAACTTTTCTATGGAAGAAATAAACGTATTCAACATAATACCACGCGTTACACGCTACGCGATATTATTTTTCACTTCAAACCATACTTACTTCAAATACCGGTACAACATCCATATGCGAATTTAGAAGTATAGAAGGGAGTTTTGGTTCTATGCCCTCCCATTTCAGGACTACTATAGGTTTGTGAGGAACAACCTCATAAACTTTGATTGGCAATGCAAGCGAGGCAGCTTGCTTCTTCAGAAAATTTACACATTCATCTAAAAACAAACAACATACAGTAAATTTCGTACACGTCTGTAGTTTCATAGTAACCAATAAAATATCATAATCGTGTTTTCTATTGTAGGGTACGATCTGAACTAAGTTGCATTAATTAATTAAATACTAAATCACTTGTTTACCTGAACATCATTATTTTCAAATTTATAAATTGTTCTATACGCATTCATAAGTAACTGACTACGAATAGTACTAGTACTTGTAGCATTAATTATTGTCTGTGCTAATTTAATAAGGAGGAGGTTACGTTCGGCTGTATGTATGTTTTCAGATATCTACATCAATTGTGGACCGATTTTGAAAATTCTTTTTTGTTTCGATTGAAAGAGTGCACTTTCGCGGTGGTCCCGTTGTCACCAAGTCAGAATCTGATGAGGGGATAAAATCAAAGGAAATTCTCAAATTTTATAGGGATGTCCGTGTAGCGTGTATTCACCAATTTCTCCATCAATTGCGGACCGATTTTGAAAATTCTTCTTTTGTTTGAAAGGGTATACACTCGAAGTGGTCCTTGATGTTGTTCTGGGTTCGTTTCGGCTGTCACAAATGACTAATTATTTTCCGTAAATAAAAGTCGACTTTTCACTTGACAATACGTGTCATCAACAAATCACCGTCACCATGACAACCAGAAAAGAAACTATAAAATGTACAAAGGAGTCCGTAACAGACCCTTTGTCACCAAGAAGTCAGAATCTGATGAGAGGATCCCATGGAAATCGAAAAAAGCCGTTAAGCAAATTCTTGAAGTAGGTTTTTGTTTTGCAATGAAAAAGTTACAATTATCCAAAATACACTCTGGGTAATATTATACCGAAATTGAACATTCGAAATTCAAATAAACAAGATGGCAGTCATACAATTACTGACGTCTTTTATCTGAGAATGTAAGAGATAGGTCGGTGCTTGAAGAAATATCATAGGAGGCGATAAGGGTCAAGTACCAGTCGCATTTCTAAATCACACATAAGGGTGAAATTTTTTACATTTTTTTTTAAGTTCATAAAAACAGCGAGTCAAATTATTAATAAAATAACTTGCAGCTTTTATACTACTAAATGTTCTACGCTTTAAGCTATTTATACAGTGGAATAGACATAATAATGTAATTGTATGTATAGATAGATGTATCACTAGAAATAAATACCTTAAATTAATTTCAACTTCTCGAGCACAAAAATGTACCCTTGCAATGCAATTCGTGCCAATTGTAAACCTAGTTCATTTCAGAAGAGCTAGCAATCTGTGCGGGGAATAAAATAATTGACTCATCGCCCTAGTCTCAATTGCATGTCCCACGTCCATAGTTGAATGTGTTATATCCTTTTTAAACTTGTTAATATACTGGCCTCTAACATTACTTCCTGTCCTGGGGCGTATGGAAACTTTACGAACTGTATATGCTTAAGTAATGTTTCATCTTTTGTCTGTTACCCAATATCCCAAGTTAGGTCTTATTGCTAATAGGGCACGTAATAAATGGGCAGCATTCGACGGTTTTTCCATACAAAAAGCACGATTAGTATGAGTTGCCTTTCGCATCCTTTCGCAATGATAGCGTTGCATCGTCTTATCTTGACAAGGCGGTAAGTCACGATCTTGTTTTGCCATAATTTACCGAGAAAAGCTCAAGTTAATCAAATTATGCGGTGATAATTAATTGCGTAATAATACTTTGTTATATTATACAATATGGCGCCCGGTAAAATGATAAGCCCGGCAAACACCATTCAATTCGAACATAAAAAAATACTTTAGATAGTGGATTTTGATAAATTATCGAATTATTTTGTGATTATCAACACTGACAGAATCTCTGTTGAACAGTAAATCTATTACAATATACATAAATGTATAAATATATAACAATCATTGTAATGTAGGTTTGTAAATGAATATTCGATTAGGTAAACCCTTGCATCGTTCTACCATTTTGGTATTATAATAATCTTATTCTGTGTCCAAAAGGTATAAGTTTTATTAATAGCTCAATTTTACTGTCAAAATTCATCGTAATATACAAACTGTAAGGGTTGATTTAACTTGAAAGTGGGCGAAAATAATCTTAAGTTTCTATTACAAGTGTTTGCTCTCAAGAAAATCGAGGCCCACATACGCTAACGACCAAGATAAATGTTAATTTGTAGAGATGAATACGTAACAAAGATCAAAGTATATCTTATTAAAAAAATATTAAATGTACACTAATTTTATGAAGTTTCTCACCGTAATTGACGTCAGGTTGGACACTTGGTATCTTCAAGTATTCAATGAAGTTTTGAATTGCTGAGTTGTTAGCGTATTTTGCCGCCATAGTGTAGCGTTCACGGGAAGCACTGCAATAAAAATGAAATGCTTCGCTTTGTAACTATCGCTAAAGTACCTAATGTACTAGTGGTTGCTACCTATAATTGAAGTCTGAGGGCGCGTTTCCATTACGTCGTGACGACAGATAGTCGTAAAGTTTAAAGTGTCGTGGCTTGTATATTAAATGAATTTGTTTACGTATAGTATAGTCAAGAGCACATCAAGCTTGACACTTTGGACTCTGGACCGTTCTCATTGCAAGCGGCATAGAAAATTATATTTAAATTATAAGTTTAAATAATAAAATATTGAATTTAATTAAACCTTTAGCGTCAAGCCTGACGTGCTCTTGACCCTGTACAACACGATTAACTGTCGTTCACGACTTTTTTGACGTTTCGACGACAGACAAAACAATGTGAAGAGCTAGAACGACAGTCATACGACGATATATAAAACTTCACGATAAAAATGTGACGACAGATAAGCGCAGCTACTATTGTGGTCTCGTTTTATTTATCGTTGTTTCATATCTGCAAACGGCAAGGCTGCTGTAAAATGATAAATTGTTGTAACGATCCAGTGGGAACAGCTGTCGTAAAACGATATAAAAAAAAACCACGCCACAGTCACGGCAGATAGTCGTGATATGAGAAGATGCGGTCTAATTTGTTCTCTGTCCGACATCCATTCGAAACAATTACTGTCAAATAAGTAAAACTTGATCAAATTAAAAAAGGCGTGACGCGAATGAAGCTTCATACTTGACATTGTCTTTTAATTTGGTCGAGTATTACTTCTTTGACAATAATTGTTTCGAACGAATGTCGGACCGCGAACGACAGTAGACCCCCAGGCTAGACGCGACAGTCGTCCAACGATAAATAAAACGTTACGACATAATGGGAACGCCCCCTGACACTGACATAATATATTTATCTAAAGCCGTGTGTGTATTTGGTGTCTGATAGAACAAATTACATAAGGAAAACTTTGTGTATCTAGGTATGTACATAAGTAGAGTACACAAGACAACATTATATTAATTATACTCCATAAAATTTTGTAGAGCGGGGCGAAGTAGCTACAACTGACGACACAAGGTAGGTAATAAGTAGTAAATTTGAAAACGTCGTAACTCCGTTTTTGGACGAAATATCATTTTGCTCGCAATATCGGACAATTAAAGTTTAAAATATAATATCTAGATCTTTTTTATTTATAAAATGAAAGTATAATACTTCGATTGCAATCTAATTATTTCTAAAAATTCTGTTATTTGTGCCTATTCAATAGTTCACATTAATGGACGTACGAGGTTTACAAATTTAGCCGACAATATCGAGCTACACATTAATGGATCTTCTTTCGTTCACTGGAGGCGATATTCGAACAAAAGTGAATAGCTTGATGTGCTTGAATCTTAGAACTAAGTCCAAAGTCATGGTACCACGATTTGGTTTAACTACGGTAAACGATTCTTTTATAGGGAACTGGGGCCTTACCATGAACTCTTATTACAGTTCAGTATAGGTTCGTAACGATAAAGAAGCGGGATGGTGATATACACTTCAAGTAGCGCTGTCTCACAACGATTTATTTTAGGTACTAAACTGAATCGTAATAAGAGTTCATGGTATACGTTGTTACTGTATACGTTTTTACATAGGACGCACTATAAGTTTCCGGAAGTTTTCACTTACATAAACAATATTTAAAAAGTAATTACAACCTTTGAAAATGAAACTCTTTGGCTGTAGAATACAGTTTGTAGTATCTGTATAATATGACTGTTACTTGTTTTTACATTGTGGCGTTATTTTAGAAATTGGTTGTCTACATTACCATGGATTTAACTCGTGAAAATTTTCGTAGTATGATTTTCTAAGTGTAATTTAACAACTCAGCGGACCTTTGCTCGGCTTCAAACTGCTTTTGGCGATGAAGCACCATGCAAGACGACTATTTATAGCTAGTTTGCAGAATTCAAACGCGGTCGTGTGAATATCAGTGACGAATTTCGTAATTGTCGCCCGTCCACTGCTGTAAACAACAAAAACATCGATGCTGTGCTCCGTATGATCAAAACAGACAGGTATGTGACATACCATGAGAATCGGGCATCTTTAGGCATAAACATGAGTCAAATACAATCAATACTACACAAACATTTGGGTGTGAAAAAGCTGTGCTCTCGGTGGATACCACACAATTTGACTGAGGCTCAAAAAACGGATAGCTCACTTGGTGCAATGCCATGCTTACCAGATTCAACGAAGGGGCGTCAAATTTGGTGTGGGACATAGTAACATTTTTTTTTAAATAACGCAAAAAAATAAACATTTTCCGCGCGCGCGGCGTTTCGTTCATTTTTTTTTACGAAAATGTTTATTTTTTTGCGTTATTACAAAAATTTTTCCCAGTATTCAATTAAACAGCACAAATTAATACGTAATTGTAAATTTTTTTATTTTCGAACAATTATTTTTTGTTCCAAAAAAATAACGAAACGCAAAAAAGGACGCCATGTTGTTTGTTGTTGTTTACTTTACTTGCTTTACTGTTTGATGTATGCATCAATTAGGATTTTGCATTTTTGCCTGGTTTTAGGTTAAATTTAGTTTCTCGTATAACCTGTACGTATAACACAGGAAGTGGGGTCAGAGGGGGTTTGGGGGTGGGTTTTTCCCGCTAGGGGTGCGGGAGGAGGGGTTTGCCCCGCTCTTTGGTGCAAAAATATGATTTTTTGAGGTTATTTTTTTCGAATTTTCAAAAATTAATATCTCGAAAACTATTATCTTCCTAACTTTGAAACTTTGCACGAAGGGTCCCCTCCCCTCTCCCCTTCCCCCCACCCCCCCTCCCAACCCTCAAATCGTGCGATGGTAATGTACAGTCCTTCCACAAAATGTTCTTTTAATAATATATTGATAATATTTCGTTATGTTGGTAAAATTCAGTGACTGTGTGAAAATGTTTATAATATTTATCAAGGTTGATCATGGAAACAAGTTAGTAAACAAAGAACATGTTAAGCACTTTCAACGAAGATTGTATAAAAAATAAAGTACAATTTACTTACCTGAGCACTCTGCCCCCAATTAATATGCAAATAAAAGAAATACATGAAATAATCAGAAAATGTAAGTTTTATAGTTCTCATATACCGTATTAGCATCACTTTTATTACAGCTGATATCATGGACTTGACAATCGTGACATTAAACAGCTGATCCATTTGACAAGTAGCGCCGCCGTAGACGACGGCGGCGCGCAGGCTTTTTATTTTCGTCTCGCTAGACATCGAAAGGGTCCGATCTGTAAAAAGGATTTCGCTGACTTCAAAGATGTACGTTTAATACATTCAACTCGACGAACTTATATTATGTATATTACGTCATTTTATGTTATTGTTTTATCTAACAGCATTAAATGATGTTAACTCCATAAGTTAGCTGTTGTTGACTGCAACAAACGCAACACGTTTTTTGTTTTTTTTTTTTATTAATGGTTTTGGCTTGGATACGAGTCCTTTGAGCCATGCCTTCGTTTAATTATCGAATACTCAGTAATATTTTCCTTTGTAGTTCTAATAGATTGTTTTCAATTTCTCTTAAATAAATTAGTTCACTTATTCAGGTTTTTTGCATAGTATTTTAAGCGGTGGGAGTCAATATTTATGTTTTCATTTTCACTTATATCACAATAATTTCTATCACTTTAAACAAAAACTTTGAATTCGTAATTAGTGGAATTTTCAGGATAAAGTCTTTTGTAATTTAGTTTAAGATAAGTAATATAGTTCTAACTTTCTTCATCACTATTTCTTTCTTGGTTTTTTCTTCATAAAACATAAAATAAAATTAATAATCTTTGTAGACTGTAGTTGCAACTTCAAAAGCACGCTATTTTTCCACATTATTTATTTATTTATAAAGCATTGGCTTCAGAGCCATCAGCATAATGGTAACAAATAATCAAGAAACGCACAACGTAATGTACATAAACTAAAAATTAATTCGTGTAAAAAATGTACTATTCGACCATTTCTCTCTTACAGGATTTTCCACACGTTGCTGTTTTTGTTCTTTCGTCTAAAAAGATAGGCTAGGTTCAAACGTTATACTGCCTCGCCTTTAGTGGCGATCTAACGTCTTTATTAAAATTCTGCAAATTGACGTTTTTAGTAGGTAATACTTTTTCTACTGTAATGGCAAGTCTATATATTTTTTACCGTCATGATAAACGTAAAATATGCGGAATTATACGAAGACGCTTTTAATTTTCCGTCGGTGATGCATGTTGTCGTTGTCATGACGTTTATAGTAAATAATTGATTGGACACACCGTTGTATTAAAAAAATTGTGAATGTACGTACGTACACATATATATATTGGTATATCGATATAGTCGTAATCGATGTAGTCCGTCAAATCGATATGGAGAGTATTATACACGTGCAACACTAAACTTCAGTAACGTTCGCGGGATTCGCTCTGGACCTTTTGGAGGGAAAAGTGTCGTTTTTATTTTGACTTTCAATTATTTTGTGAAATCTAGTTTAAAGTGGAATAGGATAGTGCTATTGTGCCTTAATCGAAGATTAAAACGCGAAATTATACGAATCTCGAACTAAAATACCCGTATCGGCCCGTTCTAAGGAATCCCGAGTCAATCCAAGCACGCCGCCACAAATTGCCTATCCTCTTTGTGGCGGCCATATTTACAGAAAAACTTATTTTTATGTTTTCGGCTGCCGGACTTTATTTCCATGGCCAGCAATAAATTAAAAAGAAAAAGTAACGTTCGCGTCGTGTCAAATACTGTCAAATATCTCCTGTCTCTGTCTGTCACTCAAATGTTTCTGTCTGTCGGTGTGTGGTGTATTACAGTTCGGAGTGGTATTCGTTACTTTTGATTTTTGTTTGGATTTTCTTCAGTTTTCTTCGACATGGATGATGAATATTACCGTTTAACTTCTGAACTGGACGCTAGAGAAATATTAAGATATTTAAACAATTTGGGCATTCATAATATTAGTGGAGAAGTTCTAAAGTATTTCATCACAGGTACGGTTTTTTATTGCTACGTTTTACCGCCTATTTACGTATAAATTTGTAGTAAAGCAGTGGTCAATTTATAATTACAGATCTAAAGAAGCTTATTAAGTACGATATAGCAAAGAGGTACAAGAAAGATACTGAAGAATATGAATCTCAAGGTGTTGAAAGATTGCATAGCGCGAGTACATTTTGTTCACGATTACGATCAATAAGTAGCAGTAACACTATTCCACAATGTTCTAAACAATGCCAGAAGGGAAGGCAGCCTTTAAAAATGAGGAATGTACATTCTGCACCAGTATTAGGACAGCAAACAAAGACTCAAGAGGAAAAGTTGCCAAGGCGAGCATGCTCTTGTATTAGGGAAGAGAAAAAAGCTGAAAAAATACCTAAAGAAACCAAGGAAACTATCCATTCCAATACTAACTGTAAGTAAAATATAATACTAGATAATAAGCAACTTAATAAAAATGTCATTAAGAGATATTAAAGTTAATTTTTTTTGTATTTTTAGTGATAAAAGTACCAAAACAGCCAGTAAAAAAGAAATGTGACCCAGTGTCACTGTACCACTACTACACATCATTATGGGATAAATACAAATCAAATGTACCAGGAGAAAATGACTGGGCAGAGCTCAGATGGAGTATACGACAAAGAATGGCTGGTAGTACAGCATCTACAGGCAATAAGGTAAGTTGAAAACAAATTGATGGCTTTCAAGAATAGTGGTTGATTTCAAAACATCTCATTCATAAGGAAGACAGTTAAATAAAGTGAGGGTTATTTAGTCCACATGGCGTAAAAGCCCAACAAACTATAGTTGCAAAGTGATTATTTTAACCAATGGAAAGTTCAGTATTTTATTCGCAACAAAAAGAACATAACATCATCGTGGAGTGAATACCTCATATGTGATTTCTATGTAATTTTTCCGGACAAAGATAAAAATGTGTAAAATGTAGTAAATGTAATGATGTTTGTGTTAGAATTTTAATTAGTTAGATTATACCTGTTTCAGATACTATATTACTTTAATAATATACTTCAACAAGAAGTTTAAAGTTAACAAAAATCAGTAAAAACAAACAATGTGAAAATGTGTATGTCAGGTTTTCACTCTTAAGGTGATGATAAGCACTTATTGAACATATCAATGGTAAAATTGCAAAAGTAACGGTTTTGCTTTGGGCCACTATTCTTAATAAGCAGCGGATTGCAGAAAATAAATTTTCAAAATCTGTACTTAACAGATCTTATTGAAAGAATTTTCTAGGTGTGAAGATTGTTTTAACTCTGTTTAATAACAGACAAAAGCAAAGTACAGTTAGTTATTATGGACAACTAAGAGTCCATCATAACATGAAAAATTTTAAACCAATTTTTATTTTATTATAAACACAAGTTACTAACTGAGACACATAGCTGTATAAATGAATGATAATTAGAAATTTTTTGATTGATTGGACACTTTTGGATTGAATTGTCATGTGTGTCTTGTATGCTTTATAGTGATAAAATAATTTGACAGACGTACCAATTACTTGGCCTCTTATTAGGGAATTCCATGTATTATATGATCACCAGAGTAATAAAATTAACTCCAGGGCAATACTTACAAACACAACACTCAACAAGGAACTCAATTTAGAAAAGCTCATTTCCCAAATTGATCCAGTCAGGAATCAAACTGGTGATCTCCTACACACACAGTGTACACTACAGTCTTTGCGATTGTCAAATAATATCATTTACTTGTTTTCAGGGCTCGGAACAAAGGCTTCGGGGAAAAGGTGATTTAAAGAAATGACAATCAATTTATTGGAGATTGTTATGGACATAATCTTCAAAGAGAAAACATGTTGCTTATGTTAATTTTGAAATAAAAACATTGACTTTTTATAACATTTATTTTATTAATATTTTTCAATATACTATTTAGTGTATTGGACAAGAACACTGATAAAATGAAAATGATAAAAAATGGTCAGGATAAAAACATAATTGCCATATTATTATATTGTGTATATATTTTAAAATACTATTTACTGCTTTCTATGTATTAGCTTTTTAATGTATCTTCTGATTTTCCTCAATAAACATTCCTCCCCATGTAATTTTGAGGGGTCAGTGTTCTTTTCACAACAGTTAAAATAAAACTACACTTGGCTTAATTTAAATGCAGCCTCTTTGTCTCTAGTAATAGAATTTAGATGATGTAAAATGCGTTCTTCAATTTTCTCTGCAGCTCTCATAGTAAGGACTAGGGTATCATGTTTCAGCATTGAGTATACATTCAGGCCATACACAGGTATAATATTGACATGCGGCAGACTATCAGTGGCTGCTATTACATTTTGTGGGGCATAGTCAGTGCTGAAATGGAAACAAAAAACAATATATTAAAACAGTCCTGGAATCGAGGAGCGTCTGAACATAATTTATCCAACTTGAACTGCTAAATCTTTCTTAAAAATACATTGCAAATGCACAAAGCGAAAAGAGATTAGAAGAAATATGAATTGAAATTTACCAGATTTATCACTGTTTGTTTTGAAGCTCCTCATTATACATAAAACGTAATGCCACACTACTGTATCACACTATCACAGTATGAGCTCATAAGTATGCTACTTACTCATCAACAAGTAACACTGAAGGTCCCCAATTCCTCTTTTCAATCAACTGTGCTAAATATTCAGGTTCATCTGATGGTAATTCTAAATCCCTCACAACATGGAGATCGTCTTGTGCTAACTTTGCAGACAGAGTTGCTGTTAATCCATATATTCTCAAATGAAATGGCAACATGAAGAAATGAGTTTTGCCCGAGCGTGGACCGTGAACTACTCCGCCGCCTCTGAATAAAGGAGATCTAATAGACCCATGTCGGGCTCTGCCTAATCCTTTCTGAGGCCAAGGCTTTCGTCCACCACCTTTCACTTCCGCTCTCGTTTTCGTATGGGCCCA
Organism: Hyposmocoma kahamanoa; assembly: GCF_003589595.1. Classification (NCBI taxonomy): domain Eukaryota; kingdom Metazoa; phylum Arthropoda; class Insecta; order Lepidoptera; family Cosmopterigidae; genus Hyposmocoma; species Hyposmocoma kahamanoa. The sequence goes on from NW_020653726.1 coordinate 11,284,305, forward strand.
AGACACCCACCTATACTTCCTCTGCCACACAATATTACGATGAATAACGTCTATCCTAGGCATAGAGGCATATACAGTTGGATGTAACTCAAACAACCCCAGTTTTTTCTCTTCGATCGTATCCAAGTTTTCAATCCACACTTCACGTGGTTTTGTGTATTGTGGTGGGAATTTCCAATCCTTTTGGGTTATAGTCAAAGAATCATTTGTGTTTGGAACAGATATAGCATTAGAGGCCACTGAAGAGAATATACGAATTTGCGGAGCCACATTGATGTGGAGCCTTTTAATTGCACTTATTAGTAGGGAAGTCATGCTTGCTTGCTTATTTATTTAATATCTAATAATATACAACTAGAATTATTTGGTAATTAAATAAAACTGCTAAATAAACCGAGACTGCTGCAGAGAATTGTCAAAATTTTTAGGTTATAATTTTATTCAAAGTGTGTTTGTTACTCATTCAGCCTCATTGAATGTCTGCTTGATTTGGTACAGATACCTATTTAAAATGAACTGTATTATTGAAAAAAATCTAGTATACTTTAGTTTTTATATTTTCCGAAAGAACGCCATGTCAAGGTGAACAGATTTTTATGCATGGCGCATTAGCACCAGCGTTGAGCGGATAGAGCTCGAATATTTAAAGTCCAATCATAATTTTAGTAGAAACATTAAGTTTTCTGTAAAACTAACTAACGGTACCAGTAGGTATGAGTTGTCGCTCCGTGTATCGTATACACGCCCGGTTTACACTTTTATGTGTAATGTAAGGCGGCAAATGCAAAATTAAAAACATTGTATGCTGTGTAAAAAAATGAAATATCCTTCTGGTGTGCTTAAAAGTGCTTCCTTGGACTGTGTATCTCCATTAAGGGTGTACTGCATCGTCATCTGATATTAAAGGGACATATGACAGTCTCTGTTGACGCGTGCAACATCCAGCACGTATCCAGGTGACTCTCAGCGCCGAAATATAATGCCAAATTCAAGTATACAAGTCATGAAGGTTTTTGTTAGGACAGGTTATTGTCGAATGTCAGTCATGGTGATAATGTCTAGTCATGGAAGATAATTATACTGTAAGGTTACATCTATGAGTCAGCAAGAGGAGAGCAAGATTAGGGTCATTGTATTCAATTACTAGATGATACTGGGTCGATGCGCAAATACCTTATTGGATCTGAGTAAATGCTTAGTGTCAGGCTTAATGGGCTCGTGTGCCAATACTACTGAGTCGATGCACCTGTATTGAAACTTAATTTTAATGTGTTATTTCTTTGCAATTGAAAGTTCCATGTATAAGGTTCAAATTAAAGCAAACGGTTATGATTACTTAAATTATTGGATGTTTTTCTTGAACGAAACCTAATCTGTAAAAAGTTAAGGTCTCTAGTTAATTTGAATTGAAAGCGTTTCCCAAAAAAGCGTCTGTTTTCGCAAAACGAGAATGACTCCGAACTTTGGACATAAAAACGTATTTGTAGTTTCACTACGTTAGGAAAGTTTTTTTTTATAAAAAAATAGGTGCGCATTTGACCTCCATCTCACACGATGGAAAGTGACGATGAGGTCGACGACGTAGCATGTACACCTAAATAATGGCTTTTTTTTTCACTCTCGCCTTGAAGATCCAAGCTATATATAGCCTTCGGAGAATATGCCCGCAGGCAGAGAATTCCATTCCTTCGCCGCTAGCCATATAAATCTGGAAAACAAGCGCTTCGTGAGAATAATATATAATAGTAGGAATAAATCCCGAGGGAGATAGAGAGTTTCGATCGACAGCTAGCAAGAACAACAAAGCGGCGGGCGATGTTGGAATCACTACACAGCTTCTGAGAGCAGGCGCCAAGCCGATACTTAAAGTCCTCTAGAAGCTTTTCATTTCTGTCATCGTCGAAGGTCAAACGCCGAAGGCATGGGGCAGAAGCGAGGTCGTCCTGTTCTTCAAAAAGGGTGATAAAACAATCTTGAAGAACTGTCGGCCAATCTCGCTTCTGAGCCATATCTATAGGTTGTATTCGAGAGTTATCACAAATCGTCTTGCTCGCAGATTTGACGATTTCCAACCTCCCGAACAAGCCGATTTCCGAAAGGGTTATAGTACCATAGACCACATCCATACGCTGCGGCAGGTTATGCAGAAAACCGGGGAGTATAACCGGCCACTTTGCTTAGCGTTTGTGGATTATGAGAAGGATTGATTCGATCGAGACCTGGGCGGTGCTGCAGTCTCTCCAAAGGTGCCAAGTAGACTATAGGTATATCGAGGTGTTAAGGTACTTATACAAAAACGCCACTATGTCAGTCTGATTACAGGATCAGAGCTCTAATCCTATCCAGTCCAGTCCAGTTACGTAAGTCTAACTTTGAGAAAGAGATCTCTCGTCGAATCCAACTAGGATGGGCAGCGTTCGGGAAACTACAAACAATTTTGCGTCCAAATTACCTCAGTGGACTTGTGTGTTATCGTGTGTATGTCGTGGAGACCGTTGCGGCAGGCCTATACCCAGCAGTGGGCGTCGTATGGCTGAATGATGAATCGTAATCGAGATGAGGGTAGTCGTCGACAGCGAAAGACGGTAGACAGACGACAGACAGAGTATCTGTTCTTCAAACTGTCATCTGCCGCTGGCCAGTCAACCTGTGACGGTGGATCGTGTAACCGTTCCGAAATATCGGGAAAATATATAAAGAAATCGTATCGTCGAAACCTGTAATTAGTGATTATCACACAATATTAAAACGCCCAGGAACAATGACTTTCGGGTGTCACATTCACTAAGTACTTAATTACACACCGCCATTGAGTCATGCTGGATTGTTTTTAATTGAATTGAAGATTGTTTTCAAACATTGTCTTCATGAGTCATAATTATAAGCCAAGACATCAAAGCAATTTAGGTAACGTGGGGGGTGCAATAAAAACAATCCAGCATGACTCAATGGCGGTGGAACCTCTACGATTTTCATTTTCGTTTATTGCTATAGGGCACTCGAACTGAGACATTAATTACAGACTTTACGGAAGTAGGCTTTTGCTCTTAAATCTTAAAGTTAGCGGAATCTTTTGACTTTACTTCTGGAAATTTCCAAATTCTGTTTTTTGAAAAATTGCGGGCAAAACTTGTGTTACATAAAATTACGCCGTTAGGCTCTTTACTTTAAAAATTATTTTCTGTTTCGTTAATTTTTTTTTTAAAGTATTCACTAAATAAGTTAAATATACCTAAGTTTCTAACTAAATAAGTTTGCAGATAGGTACTTTGATACCTACTCGTCGCCAATGAATAACAAAACAAAATATTATAGATATATAAAAATAGCTTTCATTCCATTTTTATTCCCTCAGAGATGGGTAGTGGATTAAAATCGAATCTGTTCCTCACGGTTTTTTAAATCTTGGGCGTAAACCATTGCACGTGCCAAATAATTTGGTATATTTTAGATAGAAAGAAAATACAAGTAATTGACTATCACAAATAACACCACACAGAAATAAAACAGAAAAAAAGATATTTAAAAACATAATCAAAAAAATTCTAACTTAAGACACAAATAGATTATAAAACAAAATCACAAACAAAACCAAAACTAAATTAAATTTTAATGTAGATGGGTAGCAAAAAGAATGAAAACGCTCTGCCGAAGTAATACTAATTATTTATTTTTTAATCAAATATTTGAAAATAATGGATTATTTAGGGAATGAAGTTAAATAAAAATCCTTAGATCATTATTACTTATTAGCTTAGTTGTTATAAAAATGTTCAAATCTTACTTTATCGCCTTTATGTATTTGTTTTTTAAATTAACTGTTTAAATTAATTTTTCTTTATGAAGGGAAATATAATGTAGCTATAGGTAATGCCTACATATAATTTCGTTTCGTACCTACTTCGATTATGACAATTTGGATAATATACATTTTGCGTATTTAATTTTAATGTTAATCACTTTCAAAGTCAGACATGTTTTGTCCACTGCATTCCATAAAATCAAGATTCTGGATTTGATCCAGTCATCATTTTGCATATACTTCCATGACTAGTTGGGAATTGAGATTCTTTAAATGCAAAACTGCTGCCATCATTGGATTCTTCATTACGTTTGGTTCAACCAAATTCCTATATAAATATGAAGGTTAATTTGGATGCTCTTTCACTTGTGGGTAATTTTCTGGTTAGTTTATCTACTTGCTTTAGGTGACAATTTTTATTATTTAAGTGTTCTAGAATGTTATTATGAAGTATTATTGATAAATTCGGGTGTGGTATCCTAAAATATTATTTAATACTTCACGATAATATACTCCAATACATAAATAATAAAAATTGCCACCGAAATATGCGTAGGTAGCGAATGGCGACAAGTTACCTGAAAATTACCCTTGTAAGGCTTAATATTTATTTCTTTTGTTGGTGTGGATGTTTCCATATGGGCTGTGGGAACGTTCCACGGTGCTGTTAGTAATCGCCAGGCAATTTTGTTCAAATTGGTTGAGTCACATATTCCTTCCACCAAGCAATAATAGCACTTATTTTTCTTCCAAGCAAAATGGAGCAGCCATTCTACTTACTTACTTTAAGAGCGTAGCAAACATCACTGGAAACCAAAGTATGAATGAAATTATGAAACCAATCTCAGATGTGAGTGTGACACTGTAATCAATTAAATGTATCATGGTGAGTGTTTTTATTACAATGAAAGATATGAGATCAAAATTTGATTTAATTTTACCAGAAATTTTAAAGCACCGAAGATCAGAGAACCATTATCACTGGAGTTGATCACAGAATATTTATGTGCGTAAAGCCAATCCATATAGTGGTACATTTGTTAGGCCCAGTCTCTCGAAAGTGAACTTATGAACTTATGAATGAATATGAAGAAATTGCAGTGTTTGAAGACATAAAAGACATGATCTAATATTTAACATGCTCTTGCTTTAGTCCTTGCCGAGGACAAGATTCTCGTTGTTGCTATCGGACCCATTTACTAAATACAACATGTATTGACAGTTAAATAATAATTTCCAACATATTAAATAAAGGTATACTTAAAAGTGTAATAAAATAAGCTCTTGACACGTCGGAACATTACAATTTTTCTTTCAATGAGTATGGATCACATACAGTCCAATCTCAATTTCAATTCCATCTCGCCGATTTGGCCCAGAATTAGGTGCGATTTATTTTCATTCGTTACATTCTCTCGCTCTCGAAGGTAAATGTTAAGGCTCCGCTGGATTTATGGGCCCGCAGCCAAATCTTGAGAGGTTCATTGTTAAAAGAGAACTCACTTATTCAAACTTATTTGAAATATTCCTCTTCGATTTTATTTCCCACGGCCCTCCTTCGACTTACCTACCTATTGTGAATGTAAATATAAAGGCTTACATAACTATAGCGATTGCGACCTTTTTGACGCCGGTTTGTTATGTATGACTGGCTGGCTGACGGACTGACGGAAACGGACTGGCAGACGGTGGGTTTGAGTTCTTTGGTTCAACCGATAGTGTCACTTGTTGTATACTTAACCAGACTGTCTAATAAAGGAAGACTGCCCTGAGTTGTGTTTTCCGATTCGATAATAAACAAATTTCATAATTAAAGCTTTTGCTAAAAAACTTGAATTAAAATATAATTGTAAGCATTTTAACAACGTACGTAGATAATTAAAGCAGTAGCTGTTGTAAAGAATAAAAAGAAACATCTTAATATATTTAATTTTCAATATTTTTTGAAGTGGCAGTAGAGCTCCTTGACGTCCAGAAAAGTACTAGTAAAGACGGGTTAAGGGTGCGGGTGAAATTACAGGCACGTGGAACTGTGGCAGTAGCCCTCACATTCAGCCTTATACATTAATATATCAGTACTAAAACAGCAAATTATAAAAAATAATATTATTACATACTTTACAAGTTCAATATCAATTCTTATATACACATGTAACTCACAGTATTACGTTGTATTACTACCTCCTGGCTAGAAAATGCGAATATGCGACTGTTATAAATTTTTTTCTGCAACTATACCAGACAAGCTTTGCCCCATTATTTTTGACCGCTTTAAAACATTGGTTTGATTCATTACATTATTTTAAGAAAGGAATTTAGATAATTTTAAAAATGTTGATGCTAAATTCATGTACGGAAAGGAAATCACTATAATCGTAATATATGTAATTAATAAATGTATCGTCAAGAAGAAAATTTCCTTCATTCTTTCAATTATAAAATAAGTACACAAATAGTTCTCATACTTAAAATATTACAATAATCGATATAAATACTAATGAATTATTAGTTATGCTAACATACGTATGTTGATCAATACTTGCTAGAATAAAAATTGGTAAAAGTTATTCGTTATGTCAAAGTTTTGTTGCTTGTTATTCTGATAAAGTAGATTATGAAAAAAGTACTTCGCGGAAATTGGAAAACACAATATGAATTACGTTTCTGTAATTATATATTTCAATACTTTTTTCCGTTTACAGTGCCTACAAATTTGCTCGATTGTTTGACGATGGACACGTGTCGACCTACAATAATCTCAATAATCTCAGTACTATAAAAACGACCTCAAAATTTTGTTGAATTAATTTATTTGCCAAATTTTATTGAAATCAGTTACCGGAAAGTGCGCGAAACCGGTGTCATCCCCTAGTTTGCCACTAGAGGTGGAATATTTTCTTCAAAATATTTTATTCAAATTTAAATGGGACCACCAACTATTATGTAAGGTAAACCTTCTTTACAACAAAAAAATAATCATCGAAATCGGTTCACAAATTATCGCGTAACATACATACAAAAATAAAAAAAAAAACAAAAATTGAGAACCTCACTCCTTTTTTGAAGTCAGTTAAAAATACGACGTCGTCAGCCAGCTTCTTGCAATTATACTCGATTTTGTCTGATCACACAATATGCTGAGAGACAAAAAATACGATGTCGATTGTTCGTTGCTTAAAATTTTTTTTTATCGCAATATCGATCGTCAAAAAGTCGCGCAAATCTATAGGCACAATTTACAACGTCAGAAAGGTGACTAAAAAAACAGTAAAATGTAAACGTATTCATCTTCCTATAAAGTTATTGCTAGAGATGTTTGAGATTTTAGTAGGTATATCTTGAAATTTCTGCAGTTAAGTTGTATATTTTGATGTGCACATAGCTTTTCTTTCACGGTGTGTTGCTTCTCTACCCTCCGCTAATTTTGCAAGTCATTCGCGAGCCGAATTTTAATGGCGGTGTTCATCACTACTCAGAAGCTTTCATTTCGTGTATTATTAAGTCCGTTATGTCGTGGTTTGTTCATAATTCTCATACTGAAGTTTGAATTAGTCACTTCCATTTCAAGATAGCATTTTAACTACCCAAACAACCTAGATTTTTACATAAATAATGATTGTAACTACCCCTTTTTTTATAACCTAAGTTACCACTGCTTTTTTTCTCATTTAACGTAAAATAAATGTTTTTAAATACATTTCATCTACGCCTTTTTTGATACTAAGGAGAGACAATTTATAATCACTCTGAAATTAAATGGTCATAATTAGTCATTACTGTTTAACAACTATTGAAGAAAACAAGATAATTACTAACGCATTCTTTTAAATTTTGCGATCGTTGAAGCGAGGTATGTCGTTTTGGTGCGCTAATTCTGCGAATAGTAAACAAACACAAGGCCGAGTTCTTTACTTTAAACTAAGCTTTTTTTTAACTTCCAGCCGATGATTAAGATTTCAACATCATTTGAAATCTTTTAACTACTTAAATGAACAATAATGTCAATGTCATTTCATTATTTGAAACGCCCGGGATGACTATGTTTGGATAAAATTGAAAAGTCTTGTGTTGTACGGAAAAAAACTGAACAAAAAAGTGTATTTGATTTTTAAATTGATCCCTCTGACGATGACGTAAATTGTCGACTCTACTATTATCTTTGTCTGATTTGTTAGCGCCTCATAAAAAAGGGGATTATAAGGCAAATGTGTACTTGATAATGATGACCTCGTCATGAACATGCAGTTCGGAACACAACAGCTGCTCCCAAGTTATTGGTGCTTAACTGTAATTTATATAATCAAGGTTCGGTTTATGACAAATTACCAAGTTCTACTAAGCAGGAAGGGAGCTTAGTCATAATGAGAACAAATAACAGCCATTAAGGCCTTTGTAAGGTTGTTTGCGACCGTAGCTGCGCGGCGAAATGCGTCCATGTTTCAGACGAGGATATTTCAATACAGATTTTACACATCTAGAATGCCTGGCGACTGAAAAATTTTTACATATAAATTTTGGTGAAAGATTATTTAAAATGTACTTAAAGATTGAGAACAACGACCAGACCAAAGTTAGAAATTATCAAAATATTTATTTTCCTTGATAATCATCGTGACAATTATGTGAAAAAGATCCGATATATATCTAATAATTATCCATACTGACTCGAAAACTTTGTCTCTTTAATTTTTTATTGAAATGACAAACAATGAGAAAACTAATTACGCGTAAAAATCTTTGGAAAAACGATTGTATTTGTGATTTTTTTTATTGACATTTGACACGTTTGGATAATATGTCTCTGATACAAGGCCATTGCACGATATTGCTAGCGGTAGCATTTTATTGTTCCAATTAATCTTATAGTTATCAAGATAATTATCAAGAAATATTTATCGTGATAATTATCGTATAATTATCACTTCAAACCCTGACACGGATATTATCGGTCATATGCACCAGACTCGTATTTATTGTTTATTATATTTACTAGCAGTAGAGCTTGTCCTTGTGTGAAAGAGTTCATCCAGAGAAGTACTGCCACCTTACCTATTTCTGCCGCCAAGCAGTAATGTGACCATTACTGCGTTCCGGTTTTGAAAGGTATGGGTGATGATGAAATTACAAGCCCATGGGACTTGTCAACTATTGTGTCTCAGGGTGACGGGCGCGGAGGCAGTATGCCTCAAATCTTTGCAACTTAAGGTTTCTAAGTGGCACTGCAACTGCTATGGATCTGCATGTCGCTTACCACTAGGCACACGACTTGTTCGTCCCGTGACTTGGTAACTTAAAAAAAAATTGGTAATATCTGTGCTATCTGTGCGCTTCAGAACGCGCCTGGATAGGCATCTCTACTTATTTCTTCTGCAAAAAGCACCGCTGTGTTCCGGAATAAGGTGAAGGTAGAGCTAGCCCTATTAGAGGCACAGGAAATTTACGATCTTTGTACTATAGCTGGCAACGCATTTGCGATATTAAGATACTTCCTTAAAATAAATGTCTATAGAAGGCAGTTACCACTTTCTTGGACCGCCCGATTGTGTGGCTTGATTACCTCGCTAAGAGTTTACTTAGTTGCTTTTGTTCTCGCTACGTTAATTCTTGGTATATTCAGAGTTATAAATGCAAGAAAACTACTTACGTGGTTACATAGTATATGTAGTATATTTAGCTGAGAATTAAAATTGTGGATCTACGAGAAAACGTACTCATGAAATTGTTTCTGAATAAATTAACTTAACTTTTGCTTTGGAAATGAGACTAGGTATTTGACTAATTTTTCGGATCTAAATCACGTATATTTATTTTTTCAAACAAACGAACAACGCTTTGGGCTTTACAGGTTCCGTAGTCAAACCTGGCTGAGATGGTAAAGAGCCCGAAGGATTAGTTCATTTAAAAAGACAAATGTACGCTATTTAGATTAAAAATAATTATTTATTTATTTATTATTAATAGGCGAGCAGCTTGAAGCTGGTGTGCCTATATCACACTATCACAGCTGTGTTGAATTTTTATAAAGTCCACGAATTCACAAATAGTCCTGACCCAAGACCCAGCACATGTATATCTAAATATATACTAAAGATATTTAATAGAATTTAATTCGATTGTACATTTTAAGAATTCAAATTCCCTCAAGATATCTCGAAGAAGGTTTCTAGATAATTTGAAGTAAAAGTGGGCACAACTTTATTAATACCTAGATCACAAGAGTGCTTTGGGAAATTATCTGTAGGTAGTGTTAAGTGTGATTCTTATCTTTTTTCTCAAGTAAAACTTTTAGAATGCTACAAGACCATTTGTAGAACTGGACTTAGTTTAGTAGACAGTTTTTAGATAATTTATAGTCTATGATAGTTTTCTTAGTAATGCTATTTTAAAACCAAAATAACTAAAGCGTTACAAACGGAAGACCCAATTCTTGTAATGCTAATAGATTTCAAGTTTAACGGCTTACAAAATATAAACTATCAAAATTGCATCATGGCGAAATTATACAGGGTGTCCCAAAACTCAACGTCAAGCGGTCACTGGGCGAGAGGCCAGGTTATATCAGTTCTGGTAAAAATTAAAAAAAAATCCATGTCACTTAGTTAAGTGATAATCGGCATTTATTTGAAAATGTTGAAAATCGATACCCTAAACCACATGTTTAGGTACTGTCATCACAAATTTTCAAATTTTGGAGTGATTTTTTTTAAGGTCATCATAAATAACCATGCTAATTATTGCAGTCACAAATTAAACAATAAACGTTATGAGTTTAGTAAAAAAAATAAGTTTCATTGAGTCGTAGCTTAAAAAAAATATGTCAGCTAGCTTTGACACTTCATTTTTTTTTTAAATGTATTACACTACCCTGGGCAAGTTATTTTAAAAGATGGCCCATATAATCAAGATTTCAAAATAGTACAATACTTGCCACTCTTCATTCCATAAAAAATATTATAACTTATTTTTTGCAAAAGGAGCTCGTTTAAAAAAAAACTCATTCCATGATAAATAATACTTTTGTGTGCTCAAAGATTGGCTTTAACATCGCGGAAGTGAGATGGTTATATGTGATAGAGTGAGATGGATAGTGACAACGCATTAAACAAAATAATCTACCCTAACTCATGTGAGTGTGTCAACTTAATAATTAGTCGATTGTTGTATTATAATAAATTTTAATCAAAATGAAACGAAAGGAACTATTGTAATACTTTAATGTTAAAGTAAATGCTCGAATTGTTTGCCTTCAGCACGAATACAGGCTCTGCATCGCCTCACAAAAGATCTTTTTATGCAGCCCCAGTAATAAAAAGGAAAAAGTATATGCAAAACCTATAGAAAATCTAGCCCAATTACGCCACAAAATTGTTGAAGCAGCAGAAGAAATTAGTTTGAGAAGATTTGCACGATTGATAAAAAGTCTAGGGTATCGATTTTCAACATTTTCAAAAAAATGCCTATTATCACTTAACTAAGTGACATGGATTTTTTTTAATTTTTACCAGAACTGATATAACCTGGCCTCTCGCCCAGTGACCGCTTGACGTTGAGTTTTGGGACACCCTGTACATAATATTTCTGAATTTTTCACGCAATGTTTAATCGTGCAGAAAGCGCGAATTGACGTGCGACTTTAATTGTGAAAAGTAATGAAAAACCTGTCAAAAAACTAATGCGCTCGGAGTATTTTAAATATTTATGTAACTTAATAAAAATACAGTTATCGATTTTCGGTTTTAAATATTTATAGAAACTTAAACATACAAAATAACTCACGAAACAAACCATTTCCAAGAAGTTCTAGGCTTCTTAAAGCTAATTTCAACTTAGATTTACGTTTTAAACAGAAAAGAAATTTTTCTCGGCTACTTCAAAGCTTTCATAGTCATTCTTTAGAAATGAAAATGGCGATAGAATTTAAACCTTTTTTCAAAACACTGTTGGGAGCATTTTCTCTATAGCTTTATCTATAGAAAAAGATTAGAATACGAAAATATTATTTTTACTTGCTTTATTGTAGTTGATTTTGTAGAAGAATATTCATTTCTATGAAGTTTTTACGATTGTGCAAAACGCGATATTTCTAAACCATTTTTTCTTTTGACAGTATTACAAAACCTTTTTATGGAGTTGTAGGGAATGGTGAGCATTTTATGCAACAAATAACCTTTCACACGTCACCCAAGATCAAAAAAACAATTGAAAAACTCCAATTTGTCGAAAAAAACGTTATTCTGTATAATTAGATGGAATGTGTTAAATATGACTAGAAGAGTAATTGTGGATAATGTTGTGGATTGTACGTGTACTTATATTATTTATGTACTAATACTATTTGTAAGTATAAATCGTGTACGATTGTTTTTTATCCCTTGAAAATAAATAAATAAATAAATAAATAAATAAAAAGAGTGGATAAGTTCCCTATCGGATAAGGTATATTTCAATGACATACAAAATTGAGGTTATTTCTTCACGCCAACCACATTTCACACAATGATTTCACTGTGTTCTATTGGTAGACGGCACAATACACATACACAACATTGAAGTACAGTAGTTTACGCGCTCATTTCAATTGTTTTTATCACTTCAGAACACGGAATGACTTCACAATGTTTATTCATTTGTCAACAAACAAAAATGCATTATGCCCGGCTCGCGTCGCGTCCTGTATTTCGACGCGCGTCGTCGCGCGATGACGCTCGCATTAGTGCGCCCGGATCACAGTGTGGTCGGCGTCTAACACCTCACTGCGCTCAAGTGACGCGCGTCGACGCCCGTTTCCATATTTGCATAACACAAAGTTGTACCTTAATAATGGGAAAATAGAGATGAATATAGTATAGGCGAAAAACATGACGCGTCGCGACGCTTCGACTCTGCGTCAGTGTGAGTTGAGCCTTAAAATGTCCAATAGAGTAAAAACCCTAATTATAGTATTTTTTAATTTTTTTTTAATCTACTGAAGACGCGCTATAAAGTGTTTGTCAATAAGAATAAGCACTACAGAATGTCTATAAATGAAATATATCTAAAAATATGAAATATATCTAGAATAAACTTAAGAACGCTAGTGTTTAGAGTACTAATAGACTTTACTGGATGCGTATAGAACAATTTTACTAAAAATAATCATTTGATCTACAGATAAACTTAAAATAAGGACTATAAGAGTAAATCTTAAGGGGGATCACACTTAATTAAGTAAAATTTTGACTTGAGTGAAATAAGTATATAAGAATAATTTCTTTTTTATAAAACCATTTATAGAGAACTATTATCTAAACCTATACCATATTAAGACTGTTTATAGATACAATAGTTTCAAGGCGTATTAAATGTGCTCCTTGGGAAATCTTTTTGTTCAAGTCTGCAAAACACTATAAGAACTTAAAGACCTAGAAGACACAAATTCTTCTTTTTTAACAAGCTGTCCAGCCGGTTTTTGAAAGCGTTCACTGAGCTAGCATTAACCACGTCCTCAGGCAACCCGTTCCACTTTGTAGCCACTCTGTTGCCGAGGATGTGGTGGGCAGTGTTGGTGACTGATGACCTTCGGACGATTTTCATGTTGTGACCTCTGATATTCCTGGAATGCACTGTTCTTTCGAAGCAGTTGTGAAGGTCTGGATGATCGTAGAACAATTGGATCACCCCGTACCCTTCTTTCTTCAAGAGTAGTGAGGCCCAGGAATTTTAATCTGTCCTCTTATGAATTTTTATAATAAATAAAAAAAACTGACATCAAAACCTTGTGGAATCACATGTAATTGACAAGTTTTATTGAAGTTGGTTACCGGAAAGTAAGTGAAATTCAATAAACCGGACTCGTACCTTAACTTGCCACCCTTAGAGGTACAATATTTCCTTCAAATTTGAAAGAGGCCACTAAAATACTTCTTACCAACAAAAAAATAATCTTAGAAATTGTTTCTCAAATGTCAGAGTAATCGCGTAACATACACACAAAAAAATACAGTCGAATTGAGAACCTCCTCCTTTTTTTGAAGTTGGTTAAAATCGTTTCATTTTCAATGCGTAGCGATAGCGAAAACTAACGACAGTATGTTTTTTTGTATGTATGTCACACGATAACTTCGGCATTTGTGAATCGATTTTGATGATTCTTTTTTATTGGAAATAAATCACATTTAAATTTGAAGAAAATATTCCACCTCTAAGGGTGGCAAAATAGGGGATGAATCACCTTTAAGGTTGGTTTTTTAGTACTGAGATTATTAAATTGATTTTTTGGTCGAACAGAGCTTTATTTCTATATAATGGCCGTAACAAGGGTTTAGCCACTACGATGACGGCTATAAATCGAGCGACCTCGTGCGAAATACTTACTTTTTACATAAAAAAAAACATATTTTTGAGAAAGAGTGTAGAGGATACAGAAATATATATGTATGTTTCTGTAATAATATTAATATAATAATAATAATATTATAAAATTAAGTACAAGTATAAAAATATAAGTATAAAGTTAAATATAATAATAATAATTTATACCAAGTACCAATGTAAGCTCTACAGTCCTCCAAGAATATTTATTTCCACCACCAAGACAAATAATTTTTATTTTCATAGGTAAGCAAATTTCACTTGAAATCGTTATACTGTTTAAACTCTTTCTCATTCCTTTGAGAAGAATGAGCAAGAAACTCTAGGGATTACTTTTTGTTAAAAAACACTACTACACATTTACAATATTCATTTGAAACATTAATCCAAGACAATATGCGGGAGATAAATAGATCACTGCTATGGATTTTTGTCATCCATGTAAGTTAATCCTATTTAGTATAAACTTTTTGATACAATGTTGTTTTAAATTTCGTGAATGGTAATTTGGAAAATCAATCGGAAACTTATAGAAGCGTATACATTGCACCTTAAATGAATTTGTGTCTTTGTGAAGACGAAAGTAAAGAACGTGAAGTTTATCTTTGATGGCTGTTATTATTTTCCATAAAAAATTACTGTTCTTCTTAACAAAAATTACATTTTCATAAATGTACAGTGACGCTAGTGTAATAATGTTAATTTCTTTAAATTTATCTCTCAAAGATACTCTGGCACACATATTGTAAATTGCCCTAACCGCTCAAAGATTTCATATACATCGACGGCATTACCCCAAAGAAAGACAGTAAGTAATTAGGTTTAGGTTCATTAATAAATAAAATATAATTAATTGAAATTTGAGTAACAGGTAGTGGAAAGTTATTTGAATTTATTAATGTTAGAATTTTTTCCAAAATATTTACTAGGGACACGGTCTAGTTTTGACAAAAATATTTATTGTGAGAAGATATCGTTGTTGTGAGCACAGTAATTTGCATTTTTTTTTAAATAGACGAACTCTTATTGCCAGTCTCTGACTGATAAAGCATGATTATGCCTAAAACTATTTATTCTTAGAAGATTTTCTAATTAGACAATTAATATACATAAACACAAAAATCATACATAGTACAATTAATTTCATTCTTAGTAGTAGTATTCGTGCAGATACTATTGCATTATGTTCTCGGCTTCTTTACAGAGAACTATTACAGCTACATTCACATATATTTTAAAAACAATCAAACTTACCTAACCTCGTGGATGGATAGATCATGAGATAGTATTGTTTGCTGATTAAAGTTAAAAAATTAGGAAACTCCTACGACAATGTGAATATTGTTAAATCTAAAGCAGTAGATTGGTTTGCAGTGAATATAACCTATAAAAAAAACAAATTGTGTAAAATTTACATTACCCAACGTTAGGCATATGGTCACATTGTAGTTAGGATCGGAAAATTGAACCTTGTAGATACAATTGCATTTCTAGGTATAACTTTAGATGCCAAACTGCATTGGGGTCCACATATAAAGTTATCAAAACGGGTCAGCTCTACAGTGTATACGATTACAAAAATACGAAAACTTTCAGACGTCGAAACCGCTAGATTGGTTTACTTCAGCTACTTTTACAGTTTAATGACAAACGGCATTTTGCTTTGGGGTAGTGCCGCCGATATTAATACAATCTTTGTCATGTGGAAACGTGCGGATAGGCAATTTACAATCTGGGCCCCAGAGTGTCTTTGAGATATAAGTTTAAAGAGATTAACAACCTTACACTTGCGTCACAGTACATTAATGGAAATGTAATTTATGTTAAGAAGAATAGTATTTTTTTATGAAAAATAGTGACGGGCATAACATTGTTACAAGGAATAAAAATAGACTAGATGTTTTGGACAGCCGTGTTCACAAAGTCACTAACTCACATAAGGGGCAATATATATACTTCTATAATAAGATTTCGGTTGACATTCAAAATTTGCCATTTACGAGGTTTCAAATTACACTGAAACAAAAAAATTTAACTAAAGGTTAGTAAGTAAAGGCAGATTCTGTCTACTTGGTTGAGAAAATCCGTGGTAGTGTAATTAAAACAACTTTAATTAGTTTATAGGAAACTGTAACTTTATTCATCATCACAATTATTATTCGCTAGTCACACTTAGGTAAAATCTAGTCTAAAACACGTGGACGAAGAAGAGTCGGAATTTAAACCGCCGGAAAAAAATAACATGATACCTCTGTTGCCCTTTTATATATCGAAAATATATCTAAACTAACAGAAAAATATTTAATCATGACAGTACTGACCCGATTCCTGCAGGTACTCTCAATGTAAGATATTTGAAATAAATATTGTAAATGAGAAATGTAGGCATTCAAATGTATATTTACAAAGAGCAACGGCTAGAGTTTCTTGCTCATTCTTCTCAGGGAATCTGCCTTAGGAATGAGCGGTAGGGTTTAATCAATATGACGATTTCAAGTGTAATTTGCTTACCTATGAAATTCGAAACAAAAAAGTAAATTTTACATGTCAAGAAATGGCATTACTGTTACAGCTAAGAAAATAAATAGTTGTAATAAATTTAAATAAGTCATGGTAAATACATAGTATAAAAATGTTGCATTTATGTTTTACGTCACAGATACGGGGTGGATGCCAACGAAATCTTTGTCTCCAGCGACAGCGTGGCGCCATCACGAGGCAGCCAGGCACTTTACATTACGAACGTACAACTCAGATACTTGTATACGCATTGCAGATCGTCTGTTGCCAACATCTGATAGAATTGGATCCAGTAGGATATTGACCGAAAAATTATAATAGACAAGTAGGTGCTTTAATAATATCATAGATATTGAAGAATGAACACATTTGAAAATTAATAGTCCACCATTCTTGGTTATGATTTCACTTAAAGTTTTCAAGATACCCTAGGTATGCAGACAAAATCGTCGACGTAATACCGTCTTAGGATAGATTCCTTTTTTAAAGAGTATGCAGACTGTATGACGACTGCCGTGAAAAAAAGCCGTGGTAGCCCAGTGGTTTGACCTATTGCCTCTCAAGCAGAGACCGTGAGTTCCAATTCGGACTCGGAGTTTTGAGGTTTTCGGTGAAGGAAAACATCGTGTTAAATTTGCAACCCCGAAGAAGTCCCAAAATTAAAATAAACGTAAAACCGTTTACATCGCTAACATTTTTGGCAAAAGGTTTAGTCAATTATAGTTATTATATATTTTAAAAAGTGTTCCCTAGATTTAACAAGTTTCAGAGCTTTCATATCTAACTAGAAACTATCACTTTAGTCGCTGCCTAAGCGAAGCACATTATGAGTAACTTTACGAATATAAAGAATGAAAAACAAATAAATAGGTCTGTTACAAACTTTTTAAGTGTTTTACTTGTAGTTATAATAGTACGAGCTAAATTATATATTATAGATCGAACACTCAGAAAAAATTACTTCGATCCGGCCTGATTCGAACCGACGTCGTCTAGCTTACCGTGGCAATAC
>NW_020653726.1:11302388-11320973 GCF_003589595.1 Hyposmocoma kahamanoa
TATAATTCACAGGAAAAAGACGGCGGTGTATGAAGAATTACTAATCAATAGATAAAGATTGATATATTCTATTATATTCTATAATATTTTTATACCTATAAATATAAAATTTCTAAAACATAATTTTAAAACATAAAAATACCTAAGCAGTCCAAGTCACACTAAAGTTAGGTAGTGTTCTTTTACCATATTTTTGAATATATTCAATGATTTCGCTTGTTGAATAAATAAAGGTAAAGCGTTCCACAAACGAATAGCCTGAACAGTAAAGGACTTGTCATAATACTGAGAGGTATGCAATGGCATCTTAAGTTGGATAGTTGAACAAGAGCGCAGATAGCAGGCATCAGCATAATCAAGAATTGGAAGAAGAGTTTGGGCAATCGCAATTTTCATGGCAATAGGTAAGAAATTACGTAACCGTCTGAGAGATTCGGCAGACGCAAACAATTTGCGGCAGGTCTCAACTAATTGAGGTACCCAAGATAGCTGCCTATCAATGAGTATACCTGCGGCACTCGAAACCAATCTATCTTGGATACCAATCTATCTTGGATACCATTCTAGAGCTGCCAATTACAATCATTTGTGTTTTCGTTGCATTTAGTTAAGACCAAATTGTTTACTCCACGTCGAAATATGACGGGGATCATTATTGATTTCCTCAATGGCTTCGGTGCATAATGCAGGTTTTCAAGTTGCCGGTGAGTGTAAATTTGTAAATCATCTGCATACAGGTGGTAGGATGAGGTAAGACTGCGGGAAATTGAATTAATAAAGATTGAGAAGAGAAGGGGAGATAAAACGCCGCCCTGTGGAACGCCAGCACTGATGTCACACCAAGAAGAGAACCTCTCATCAATGCGAACACATTGCCGACGCCCATGCAGGTAAATATTAAACCAAGAGATTACCGTTGGAGATGTGTTAAGAGTGCGTAAAAGTGCAATCAAAATGTCAAAATCAACGTTGTTGAAAGCATTGCTGAAATCAAGCAATGACATTACAGTGAGTTGCTGTTGCGACATACTATACCTAATGTCATCAGTGATCCTAACAAGAGCAGTCACAGTGCTGTGTCCTGGTCGGAAGCCAGATTGAAAGGGATTAAGAAGGTTGTTACGTATGAGAAAAGGAGTAATTTGGTCATGAACTAGTCGCTCTAGCAGCTTTGATAGAAAGGGAAGTATAGAAATAGGTCGGAAATCAGAAAAGTTAGATGGGTTGGCTTTTTTGGGAAGAGGAGTAATGAGAGCTTCCTTCCAAAGGGAAGGAAATTCCCCGCTGCTGATAGAAAAATTAAGAATATACCGGATCACAGGTAAAATCTCATCAAGTATGAATAAAAACATTTTACGACCAATATGGTCACTGCCAACAGCATTGGACGAAATAGATTCCATGCCCTTCTTAACATCACAATCAGTAAACTTTTTTAAAGAAAACGGAGGATGGTCGGTAGTTGGAAGCGTGGAAAGATAATTTAAGGTAGATGTTTTAGTCGGCCCGTCGAAGGCAACCGAATTAGAGAAATGATGATTAAGAGCATCAAGGTTTACATTTTTTGGGAAACTATCTTGACGTGACTTACCAACCCCCAGCGACCGAAGAAACTTCCAGACTTTAGCCGGATCATCAGTTTCTAAAGAACTATGAATATGTCGGCGTTGTCCATCCCTACACAACCTATTGCAGTGATTACGACGCTCATTATAGATGCGCTTATTCTCGTCTGTAGTACTGTACTTAAATCTGGACTTAGCTGTGAGCTTTTTATTCATAGCAGTCCTAACATTCTGGTCTAGCCAAGGTGCATGGAGGTGTTTCATTTTAACTGGCCGTACTGGTGCATGTTTATCGTAAAGGTTCATCAATTTGTTGTTCAACTCAGACGCTTTGCTATCGATTGATATAGCATTTACAACGTTACCCCAGTCGATGTCACAAGCATCACTCCGCAAACAGTCCAAATCAATTACACGAAAATTGCGCTGCAGAAGAATTTTGGGCTTAGCTGTGGGTGGGCGGATTTCTTAGGAAAGATAAATCAAGTCATGATAAGAAAAAGCGTCCGCAGCGCACTGACCATGTTTACTAACGAAGTTCAAAGATGACACATTTATTAAGTCAAGAAGAGAAGGAGTTGAGTTGGGAAAATTATGTGTAGCATCAAGTGGAAGAAGGGTCATATTGTTAGCCATTATAAGAGATTCAAAACAAGAAGAACGACTATCTTGTTTAAGAAGGCAAGTATTAAAGTCACCCATAATTATGCTACGTTCATAGGAAGGCGAGAAGTCTTCTAATAGTTTTTTAAAAGAAGCAAAAAAGTTAATACGAAGAGAGGGACAATAGTAGACACCAAGTAATAGTTTAGTATGAGAAAAGAGAACTTCAACGAAAACGTGCTCACCAGCATTGGATAGCGATTGAGAGGATGTGCTAACTATTGAGAATGTTATATGGGATCGTAGGTAAATAGCAACGCCACCTCCGCCGCAATCAATGCGATAGATACAAATTAAATTAAATCCTGGTAAAGAGTAAGACGAGGACTGAAGGCACGGTTTTAACCAGGATTCAGAGATAAGGATAGCATGAAGATTTTTGTTATCAAATGATGCCAGCATATCTGAAAAATGAGCCGGAATACTCTACGCATTTATATGGATAATATTAACATGTTTGGGAACGTCACAAAATACCGAGTCAATTGTACTCGAAAGGGATGGAATGTTACAAAAGCTAACATATCTGTCACCACTGCTATGAGAACTACAAGAAACATAAACCTCATCGTCATTATCACTGCTTATCGACATAAATTTTATTATAATAAACTACTGTATTATATATAAATCAATTTATAAAATATAAAAGAATTTATAAATTAAGAAAATAATAATAATAATTTAAATAATATTTTGTTACTGCCCATCTGCCAGTTCCGTGCATAGCAACATTAAAAAAAAAGTTATAAATGAAACTTTCGAGCAGCCGTAGCCATCATAAAAAAAAACTAATCAACTATCAGTATCGTTGCAGTAATTGTCAAAGACATAATTTTGTTTTAAGAAAAAAAGAACAATAAATTGGGTGAATTAAACGAAGGTATTATAAAAATTTAAAATGGTCAAATCAAAACAAAGTCTAAATGGGAAAATTGGCCAATATTACTTTTTGGATGCCGTAACACGTCTCGCCTTCGGAGGGACGGCACTCGGCTGTTTTGATGATGAAGTTGCAGGCCTCAGATTCCTCTTCGGTGAAGTCGTTTCGAAATCCTCCTTTGGTAAAATAGCATCGAGATCCATGATGCTGCTGATACGATGATGAGTTTCATCAGGCCCGATTGCAACGACTTCTCGCGTCCAACATTTTGCAAACCTAAGCGTTGACGTGCCTCCATGAAAACGGCATGCCGTGTTCTCGTCAGGAATTCAGGTAACGTCACACCTGAGCCCTTTAACTTAATTTTGGCCATCCAGACTTTGTCACGGATAGAAACATCGCGGACATTGAACAGGATCGGCCTCGGCCTGTTATTATTTCCTTGACGACCATTGACCTACAATAAATGGACGTCGGGTTCGCGCTAAAAAGTGTCCGCACCTATAGGGCGTTAAAATTGCATACAGAGCGTCAATCACGCAACAGTCTTCATTTGTTCAAGTGACAGCGCGGTTGTCAATCATGCAGTACCATATAATAATAAGTTGTAAAAATTACCGCAGCAAAGTGTAGAAACAGGATTTTGTATAATATTTTCTCTAAACAAATATATTGTGTTATCATAGTTCTCAATTAAAAGTGTTATTTTGTACAGTTTTATCGTATTTAATTTATATATAAATGAATGGTAAATATAAATTACAAAAGCACACAAAACAATCAAATAGCTAACTGTCCTTTTTCTACACATTGCATGCGCAAAAGATGGAAAGAGACCCATTACGTCCCTTTCAAGAAGCTTATATAAACTTTTTGGTCATTTTCAATTGTTCGAACCACAAGCGATTGAAATATTTAGAACAAATAAACTATAGAGTCGCTTTGATTTTAATCTTATTTAAAAAAATATTTTTTTATTAGTGACGTTTAATTTGAGCTAACGAAATAAAATGTCATTTATATTTTTTTAGGAAGATTACAAAACTAAACTAAATCGGTTTTCGGAATTACGATTTACGTTTAGTTGTAATATCAGTACATTTCTTATAGTACACGCTTATTTTCACATTTGTAGTATTATTTGTATGTTTGTATCTGCCCAACTCTTTATTATTTCTTTAAGTGAATATGCACAAAATACGACATAATAATATATTTAAAAATTAATTAACATTTACGATAAAGGCTACTCCATTACTCTTGTGTTCAAGTAATTTTCAGTCGAAGCTAAATATGGTGCATTTTGTTAAATCTCCAGTAGAAGCTGAATATGGTGTTTTTGGGTCCTTAAATTGTTGCAAGCAAAATTAGGCAGTACAAAATTAGGCAGTACTGCAATGACGTTACAACATAAATTAAATGTTTTAGTTTTTTATATGTCGTTACATGTCACTACGTTTGTATAGGTTAACTTCGGACATTTTTTTCGTGGTTTTTGTATTAGACCCGACGTCCATTTGTTGGTAGGTCAATGTTGACGACCCATCCTGTGGCAGCGAGAGATGTCTTCTACAGAGAATGTAGTTAATTTTAGCCGATGAACCACTTCCTTGACAACAGCCGCAGCAATATCCTCCCCTGAACTCTTCGGAATACCATGAAGTAACAAAATCTTGCGCCTTCCCTGCATCTGCAGTTGATCAACCTCCTTGGCAATCCACTCTATTTGATGTTGAAGAGCCCTCAGTGATTTGACCATGAAGGCCTTGAAAGTGTTGAAATCTGCTGTTAGGGATTCAACATTGGAGCTTGGTGCAGTAGTCCTCTGTAGCTGGCCCTCAAAACCTTCCATACGTTGATTGAAGTTTAGCACCAATTCATTGAAAGTTTGCTTGATTTCCTCCATGATTCCAGTGCAGTGTTGTGTCAATAAACTTCTCTCGACGTCCCAATTTGGGTTCAGACAAGGACTATCGACAAACGACGCAGTCTATGAGCTGACGGAATACATCGTAAGAAATTTGGACTTGAGAAATAAATGTTTGGCTATATTCCTTGACCTCGCAAAAGCTTTTGACACTGTAAACATATCAATACTTTTAAACAAGTTAGAAGCACTTGGAATTAAAGGAATACAGCTCAAACTTTTACAGGACTATCTTTCTGACAGAAAACAGCGCGTGACTATTGACAAAATAATGAGTGCTGAATTACCGGTTGAATATGGTGTTCCCCAAGGAAGCATCATAGGGACTATCTTATTCCTTGTCTATATCAATCAACTATGCGCTCTCCCCCTCTCTGGTGGCAAGATCATATCTTACGCTGATGACACAGTCCTATTATTCAGTGCCCCAAGTTGGAATGAAATTTTTACACAAGCTCAATTTGGTTTAAACTCGGTAACCGACTGGCTTAGAGCAAATGCCCTGACACTTAATACTACCAAAACTAAATACATCACTTTCTCCTACAATATTTCCTCACAACCTGTTGAGAATGCTTACTCAATAGTAGTTCACAATTGTGTTGGCCCTCGATCTCTTGGATGCCTCTGTATTTGCTCAAAACTGGACAGCACAAGCAATATTAAATATTTAGGTGTCATAATTGACCAACATCTCAATTTCAAACAGCATATAGTGGCGCTAATTTCTAGGGTTCAAAAATTGATTTATGTTTTTAAAAATTTAAGATACTCGGCCAGCAGCGCCCTTCTCAAATCAGTTTACTTAGCCCTTTGTCAATCACTGTTACTTTACTGCGTTACATCCTGGTGCGGTGCACATAGACCACTCTGATACACCTGGAAAGAGCGCAGAGAGCTGTTCTTAAAGTGATCAACTTTCGTCCTTTCGATTACCCAACCCACAAATTACTAAACGAGTGCGATGTTCTATCTGTTCGGCAATTGTTTATCCTGCAAATAATTTTGAAAAAGCACTCAATTACTCCATATGATTACATGACTGTAACTAAGCAAAGACGACACGATCCCTTTTCATCTCGTACACAACTCCGTACAGCACACTCACATAGATTCTTCTGCTTCCTTGGCACATTCCTTTATTTTAAAATAAATTCTACTTTGCATTATTTTCATATGAATAAAACTGAATGTAAAAAGACCGTCAAATTTTGGCTTAAGAGTAAAACCTACAATGATACCGAGGACTTGTTGGAAGTTATTTCATAATTAATATTTATATAATAAGTAATGCTTAACTACTTATCTTTTATAAATTATAACTACTTATCTTTTATTTGTTAAATTTATAAAATCTTTATTTTTTTAAGCTTTGTTATGAAAAATGCACTATTATGCCTAAAATACAGGTACACATGTACTTAGTTTAGGCATCGCAATTGCACTATTAGGCACTAAGATTAAAATGTTTAATTATACCATGATTATTTTATATAATTTAGATTTTTTTTTGTTTTGTTTATTACTGTTTATTTTAATATTTTATCTTCAATTACATTGTTTTCATTAGAATTGTATTAGATTAAGTCATATTGAAATAAATTTATCTTATCTTATCTTATTAATACTATATTAAAAAATGATATTGTACCTACTAAAATTATATTATACCATACTAAAATACTAAATAATTAATGAGATGTATCTCCGTGAAAGTGAAATGTATTAATTACATTTATAAAGTGGATAAAGTATTTTGAACTGTAAGTATATTTAATTAATAAACTTAATTAGAGTCACAAAAATTTTGGTGTTATGATTTTCACACCTACCGCCCAAAAAAAAAAATCGTTTGAACTTGAAAAAATGTCATACGAGATCGTGTTTAGACAAGTCGAAAACTCGTAAACAAGAATCTCCTTACTACATATTTATCTGTGTAAACTAATTGTAAGTCAATGGTATAAACAGTCGAGGAGGAGATTAAGTTGCTTGCGAATCTCGTATGACATAATCGTAGGCGAGATTTTAGTTCTTGCCTGAATGTAAACATTATGATACGATAATCTTATGGCGATTATTCCTTACGATAATCGCGTACGATTTTTCGTCAAGAAACGTGCGATAAACTCTCTCCATCTAAATGAGCCTTTAACGCTACCTATCTGCGTAGTTCTATTTCGCCGCGTGTGAAACACCGCTTGTGTTTTATTGTATTGTATTTAAATACTTACGCTGACAAATTAAGTGATCATCATCGTAACTGGTAGTCTCATCCATAGCTGTTATTCGTCATTGAGATATTTTAGCCATTACGTGGATGGGTGGTTTGAGGGGTAGAATAGAATCTAACTTTTATTTTAAATTAAAAATCACCGTCATGCCCACAAGTTTTAACTTGACATTATATAACGATTTATTTTAGTAATTTTTCCGCCTTTTATACGTTTTTGCTAAGGATATTTAAATGGCCTTCGAAGGACACCCTCAATAAGATGATCTCGAAAATACGCAACGAGAACAAAAATAGCAGGAAGTTCTAAAACTAAGTACTTATGGCATCTACTGCCACTTAAATTAATTAAATTCCTGGCTCCCTGTGAAAGAGTTCGTCCAGGGAAGTACTGCCACCTTACATATTTCCGCCGCCAAGCAGTAATGTGAGCATTACTGCGTTCCGGTTTGGAAGGGTACAGGTGCTGGTGAATTCACAGGCATACGGGAATTGTCAACTTATATCTTAGGGTGAGGGGCGTAGTGGTAGTGCCATTAAGATCTTCGCGGTTTAAAGCTCTAAGAACACTGCAACTGTCATGGAGGGGAGTGTCGCTTACCACCTAGTGCACGACTTGTTAGGTCCATCACTTGGTATCATAAAAAATATACAATAACGTTCTTTATTTCACCATATGTGGGTATGTGGATCAAATTTGTTTCACTATCATTATAATAACTAATTTTAATACAAAATTTTAACACGCGACGATATGGCCTAAGATTTCTACGTAAGAGAGCCGTATGCGGTAATGGAACGAGTTGAAACAGATCTCAAGTCATCGACTTGTTTGTCCTATATTTGGCAACACATTTCGTAGAACGTTTGTTCAGCGCATTATAATAAGTAAAAGGCTTATACATTTTCGCCTTTGTATAGTCGGTCGATGCTCTATGAACTAAATAGTAAATTTGGCAAGCATCACAGCTCACGAATTTGTTCCAGGAGCCAACTACTACAATGATCCTTATGTAAATACAATTTTATGTACAATGTTCATTGAACATATAATTTATGTAGGCAAATTTATTACATAATATACAAGCGCGGCACTCAAGCTATATGACCGTACGCGCTGCATACGACCGGGTTAATAGGTGGTTCGTGCTATTAGGTGGCCGTTTGAATTTGCCTTTTTTTTTAAAAAACTAATTTTTCCAACACCTAATTTACTGATAAAAATTACACTTAATCGATGACTGACTGACTTCCCTATTCCTGCAACGATGTAGCACTCTTCACGAGTGCAAATGTCTAACTGACTCGATTTGTGTTTCACGCATAATATCGAAATTTGCACATTGCATATGAAAAATACGGCTGTAATAAAAAAAATTATCAACCTTTGCAAAATAGCCGTATTAGACTGGGTTACAACAGTTCGTTGCAACGTGTTTAAGAGAAGTGTTCATAACTTACATTAATGTTCTGTTTTGTCATTGTAATTTTTAATGTGCAATAAAAAATATTTCATGGGTTCAAAACAGACAGGCATGTGATATATCATGAGTTTCGGGCATTTTTAGGCGCAGGCATGAGTCAAGTACTATCAATACTACACAAACATTTGGGTGTGAAAAAGCTGTGCTCTCGATGGATCCCACACAATTTGACTGAGGCTCAAACAACGGATCGCGTCACTTGGTGCAATGCCATCTTACCAGATTCAACGAAGGGGCGTCAAATTTGGTGTGGGACATAGTAACAGGTGACGAAACATGGATTTATAGTTATGATCCCAAAACAAAGCAGCAATCGAGCGTATGGGTCTTTCGAGATGAGCCGAAACCAACCAAAGTGGCGTGCGTACAAAGTGCCTCTAAGCGGATGATTGCTTCTTTATTTAATAAAACTGGACACGTGGCTACTGTGGCAACTTTGGAGAATCGTTGTAGAAGAGGCTGTCAAAGATTATGAAAAATATGTCACAGAGGACTGGCATAAATGTTTTCAAAATTGGTTCATTCGTATGAAAAAGTGCATTAACGCCAGTTACCAGGACGTAACGCCTGGTTATTGCTGACGACGTACCTACGCATCCACATACTCGTGCCGTTTTATTGCAAGATTGTCTATAATGCATTTTTGAATTACCAATTTGTTATTTTATTTATAGTTAGTCTCATTACAGCTCTTCTTGAATAAACAACGTCTTTTTATAATTAAATTTGACTTTTTAAAAACCTATTTTTCGATCGCCAATATATATCTGGCGCAGTCGGTAATTCTCGCGGTACACCCGGAAAACTTATCATCATCGCGAGTTCGCGCTATAACACTACCGGGTGAAGAAAAGCAGCATCCTGACTCCCGTGAGAGAACCTATCCCTGGCAATCGTCGTGGAGCTTGAAGTCCGGAGAATTGGAACCTTGAGCTGCCACTGCTGTTGAGACCCGATAGGAGATGCAGATACTGCTGTGGTGAGTACTCTCTCGTTTACCAAGTTCCTATCTGCTCTATTTCCTGTCGTACTATTTTATAAGTGTCACGCTGTGTCTATCTATAGGCTATTATCGTCATAGATTCGCTTTTGTTTGATTCCAAAAGTATAAGCTCGCGTTTAATTAAGTACACAATGGCGGAATCAGATTTCAAAACCCTGTCCGACCTTATGCCGCGATACGACGGTAATCCGAAACGGTTAAATATGTTTATTTCTGATGTCGATAACGTACTACAGCTGTTCCATATGGAAGGAGAATCATTTTCAAATTTAATAGTATGTCTTATTAAAAGTAGACCTAGTGGCGGCGGCGCGCTCGACGCGCTCGCGTACGAAAAATCTTTGAATACATGGCCTGACATTAAACAAGCCTTACTTCGTCGCTTAGGCGTCCCCCGCAATGAGATACAGGTGATGCAGGACCTGTCGCGAACCCGCCGTCAGAAGTCAGAGGATTCTGAGGTGTATGGCAAACGTTTACGCGAAATCTTAGACACGCTGTACTCAGTAGGTGAAAACCCGGATAAAACGTATTACGAACGCATGGTTATCGAACAATACGTTAACCAATTGGAGTTTCACGTGTCGTTAGGGGTTCGTATTGATAAACCTAATACACTGGAAGCAGCCATAATGGTAGCCCGACAGGAGGAGGCCAGATTAGCGGCTAATCCCCCCCCAGGAATGGTACAAAATAAGGGGAAGATGGATTTTCAAAAACATACTTTCCCACGCTTGAATATGCCTGCCTTTAACAGTAATAATTTCCAACCCCAATATGTGCAAAATGTTCAACCCCAATCTAGCTGGACGGTAGAGCAGCGTGCGCCACAGAAACCACCAATGTTACAGTGGCATCAGAAACCAACTCAAGGTAACTTTAAAAATAATAATTCAGGCACATTTAGGAACTCTGGAGCTTTTCGGCAACCGAACATCCCGCAACGCCCTTGGAACCAGGCTCAGAAGGTGTCCGACGTGACGTTACGATGCGATCAGTATCAAAGCCACAGGCACCTAACTTTGGGCAGCAGAACCTATTCTACATGGCCCCAGAAGAAACAGACTCGAACGTAACTCAGGAGACTTACTATGATGAAGAAGCATACTCGTATAACAACTATCAGACCAGTGAGACAGACCATCTACTCATGAGACAGAGGTAAGTCCCAGTCAGAATTTTCCCGTCACCAACGAGGAAGACGACCACAGCTAGTCAAACTCAACAACCACCACAAAGACCACTTGCCTTACATAGAAATACCCGGATTCCAAGGTAAGTTTTTAATAGATACTGGAGCCTCTCGCTCTATGTTATCACCAAGCGCTGTTTATGGCACTAAATTAGAAAACTTCGTCACTTACGAACCGTTTGAAGTTAAAACCGCCCACCCACGATGAACTCATGATTTCGTCGCGCACATACCACTGCCTCCCCTATTTAATAGTAATGTGCAACATAAATTTTTACTGTTGGATTTTGACCCTAAGTACAAAGGTTTAATTGGTCTTGACTTACTAAAAAATATGTCTAGCAATATTGATCTGAAGGACAAAATGTTACGAACTTCATCTGCCGCGATACCCATTCATTTTGATCACCCAACTCGAAAGCTTGACATAGATCCCAGTTGTGAAAAGCTTATTACGGTCAAGACGCACTATACGGATGGCTACTACTTACATGATGACCACGCGTGGTCCCCTGATGTAATATCCCCAGCAGCTCTCGTTACTGTCAAGAATGGGTTATTCCGTACAACTGTCCGGAATTCCTCTAACAAAATAACTACATTCTTTAATACAGAACCATTTCATCTAGTGCCACAGTCAAAAGCTCTAGATACCTGTGAATTCAACTCAATAGAAACAAGCAAAGAACTTGACAGAGAACTGTGCGCAAAATTTAAAAAACATCCACACAAATCATTTGAATGAGGAGGAAGAACGCGAACTTACAAAACTGTGTTACAATTATAGAGATATATTTTATTCTGAAAATATCCCCTTAACTTTCACTCACGCGGTAAAGCATGAGCTACGCGTGCGTGACAACACGCCTATCTTTGTACGTAGTTACAGACAGCCACCCCAACAGCGTGCCGAAATCAAAAGTCAAATTGATAATTTACTCAGCCAAGGTATTATCCGTGAAAGCGTATCCCCTTGGTCATGTCCTGTGCACATCGTCCCCATGAAACCAGATGCCTCAGGTAATGTCAAATGGCGACTAGTCATTGACTACAGACGCCTTAACGATAGGATAGTAGAGGACAAGTACCCTCTCCCTAATATTTACGATATCTTAGACAGAGTAGGGCGTGCCCAGTATTTCACCACTCTGGATCTGGCCAGTGGATACCACCAGGTGGAATTGCACCATAACGATGTAGAGAAGACCGTTTTCTCCACTGAGAGGGGTCATTACGAATTCTTACGAATGCCCTTCGGCCTAAAGAACGCCCCAAGCACTTTCCAGATACTTATGGACCACATCCTCCTTGGAATCGATAATGTCTTTACGTACTTGGATGACGTCATTATTGTATCTACTTCCCTACAAGAGCACATTGAGAAAATCAAACTAGTTTTTGACAGATTTAAAATTCACAATCTCAAAGTGCAACTAGCGAAATCGCAGCGAATTCCTTAAGAAACAAGGGACTTTCCTAGGACATGAACTTACATCAGATGGTCTTAAACCAAACACCAATAAGATCAAAGCCGTTTTAGACTTTCCCATGCCCGTTACTCACAAAGATGTCAAAGCCTTTTTAGGTTTGGTGGGATACTATAGGAAATTCATCCGCGACTTCGCTAGCTTGACTAA
Source organism: Hyposmocoma kahamanoa (assembly GCF_003589595.1). Taxonomy (NCBI): domain Eukaryota; kingdom Metazoa; phylum Arthropoda; class Insecta; order Lepidoptera; family Cosmopterigidae; genus Hyposmocoma; species Hyposmocoma kahamanoa. Next base: position 11,314,976 of record NW_020653726.1, read on the forward strand.
GCCCTTAACCGAATGTTTCAAGAAAGGCAGACGAGTTGTCCATTCCCCCGCATTTATAGACGTCGTTCAAAAATGTAAGCAATTACTGACAAACGGACCCATTTTACAATACCCAGATTTTGATAGACCTTTTATCTTAACAACAGATGCCTCTGACGTCGCTCTGGGTGCAGTATTATCCCAGGGTGCAGTAGGTTCAGACAAACCCGTAGCGTACGCTTCACGTACACTCTCTGACACGGAAACCCGCTACTCTACTATCGAAAAGGAATTACTCGCCATAATATGGGCGGTAAAGTATTTCCGACCGTATTTATATGGTAGAAAGTTCTACATTTATACAGACTTTGATTAACCTGGCTGATGTTCTTAAAGGACCCTGACTCGAAGTTAACGCGCTGGCGTCTTCGATTAGCGGAGTATGACTACTCTATAGTCTACAAAAAAGGCAAACCGAATACGAATGCCGATGCCTTATCAAGAGCCAAGATTTTTCATAATAGCATCGAATCTCTCGTTGTTAATATTGATGACAACGAAAACGATGACATGATTAACCAGATTTTCCATAATGCCCGTAGAGAAGCAGAGAACATGCCTAATGACCCAAATCAACCGCTAGCTCCTGTAGGCGACTCTGGTACCCACATTAATCAAGATGATGCCCCCATTGTACTACCAATCACTGCTGAATCCGAAACCGTGAGCACAACTTCTGCTGGACCAAGCCAGCTAATATCTACCAACTATACATAGGCAGACAATGAAAACCAGGGTATACCCATCGTCACTGATGCTATCGACAGACAATTGAAACAGTTTTACATCCGTTCCACACCAGGTTCAGAGTACAGAGTAGACGATAGGTCCACCAATGCTAGAGTAGTGATAAAAGACGTTTTCATCCCTGTCAACAACACCGAGCCAGAAATAGTCCGCTTCCTCAAAGAACACACGATAGCAGACCGCACTTTCTATTGCTTCTTTCACAGTGAAGATCTCTATTTAGCATTTTCTAGAATCTATACTACTGTATTTAATGAACGAGGTCCTAAATTATTTAGATGTACTGCTCGTGTCACCCTCGTGGAAAATAAAACAAAACAAACAGAGATTATTAAGAAATCCCACGAAGGTAAACGGATACATAGAGGTATCCAAGAAACCTACAAACAAATTCAAAAACACTACCATTGGCCTAACGTGTTACTTACGGTCCAGGCGTATGTCAACAAATGCGATGTGTGTCTACAGGGAAAATACGAAAGAAACCCCTTACGTCCGCCCTTAGCCGTAACAGAAACACCAACGAAACCAATGGAGCACCTTTTTATGGACCTGTACTCCACTGGAGGTGCTACCTTTTTGAACATCATCGACAACTTCTCAAAATTTGCCCAGGCGATCCCAATAACCGCTTCTAGCAGTGTACACGTCGCTGATGCTCTGCTACAACACTTTTCCATACTAGGCTTACCTATCAAGGTAACTACAGATTCAGACTCTAAGTTCGACAATGACGTCATTAGAGAAATCTGTGCGTCACACAATATCCTCATTCATTTTACTACCCCTTACAACCCAAATTCAAACTCACCAATCGAACGATTCCATTCGACAATTTCAGAAATCATACGTTTACAGAGACTCACTAACAAAGATGATACTATACAGACCCTCATGAAATACTCCTTGATAGCCTATAACAACTCTATTCATTCAACGACCGGTTATACACCTCGCGAACTATTATTTGGCCACACGGAATCTAGGAACCCATTGGAAATTTACTACCCTAGAGAGTTTTATCAAGATTATGTCCTTAAACACCACGATAATGCCACAGCCGTACAGGAGTGTGTAACCGCCAATATGTTATCAAACAAGGAATAAATAATCACCAAGCGCAACCAGCACGCCGAAGCGATTCAATTCAAGGTAGGTGAGACCGTTTTCAAACAGGTGGCGAAGACAGCGAGGAACGATAAAACGAAATACCCCTTTTTTTGCACCCCAATAACGTGGCTGAAATCGTAGGCAGTCACCCTAACGCTAAGTCAATACGCGTGCACTTTAGAATACTTAGGAGACCCCATCTTGTTGCAGGTCATCTTTCGCAGGAACCTTCTGGTTCTTCGCAGCAGCCACCATGACCATAACCAAAGTAGATTCATCTTTCGGTGCCCTTTTGCTTAAAGAAGGAAAAATCCTAAAACAAGTAGAAACTTTCAGTTTGGTTTGTGTATATAATATATCAGATATTCATGTAGCTTCTCTTAAATTGTTGGAACTATTTTTACGAACTAAGGTTTTCGAAACTCATACGACACATGAAGCTCAACACCATTCATATAAGGAGCAAATAGCTCATACATTTAGCTTAATTGATGATAAAATGTTGTTTCTATCACCTCATAGCAGAGTCAAGCGTGGCCTTATCAACGGGTTAGGCTCAGTAGTCAAAGCCATAACAGGAAACCTCGACAACGACGACGCTGTGAAAATAGAACAAGAAATTTATAAGTTAAAACACAACATTGCCGACTTATCCACTCGGCAGAAACACTGTCGTCCTATCAGAGAAAACTATCTCTGATTTTAATAAGCACTTGCAAGCGGTCGTTAATAATCAAATAAAACTAGAAGCCGCGCTGCTGAACACTACCACTAGCTCCAAAGCGACCCTTACGCAGATACATTTTTTAAATATATATGTTCAATTAGATTTTAGTCTGCAAATTATTTTAGACACCCTGATGCTTTTAGAAGACGCTATCACTTTCTCCCAGTTAGGAGTTATGTATCCTAGTATCATTAAACCCCAAAATTTAGTACATGAAATGCTGCAATTACAACATAACTATTCTTTGATACCTATTACTAATATTAACATCAATAACATCCATCAAATAGAGCGATCTATAGAGGTTAAGGCGTATAGTACAGCACAGACTCTGACTTTCATTTTGGATATTCCATCTGTCGCCACTCAAGCATATGATCTAATCCACATATATTCCATTCCGAGCCCCCTAAACCTAACCGTTATTCCTAAGTCCAAATTCCTTGCACTTGGAAGCGAAGAGTACGCATACCTAGGTGGCAACTGCCGGCAGATCAATGATGCCCTCCAGCTCTGCAAGCAATTGGAGACGAAGAACATCAAGGAAGCCAAGGATTGCATGCTGTCGCTCCTGAACCACGAAGAGGCGAACTGTACCTATGCCAGGATGAACTTGAAAAAAGGAAAATTTCAGAAGCTCACACCCACCAGCTGGCTGGTCATCTTACTACTGGAACAGATTACAGACGACTTAATGGCGTTTACATTATCTCACTCTCGGAGCAGTGTCAAGTAAAAATAATGAACAGAACCCTAACCTCACATAGTAGCGCCGTAATCACGCATGATGTTATTCTACTACCACCGGAACTAATTTCAACCCCCGAGGATATTCATTACAATCTGCAACTGGAAGACATCAACTTGGACGATCTACACCAACTCATTAACAATGTAGCCGAGATGAAAATTGAGCCCGACATCGACAATTGGACAGCAATTGCTACTACCCCCAGCTGGCCTACCTTATTGTTATATGCCCTAGGCACTGCTCTACTCTCTTGGAAACTCTACAGATATTTCAACAGAAAGCAGCAGTATCCAACTCAATCAACAGTCGTCACACCAGAGTAAACAACGCCCAAAGATGCTGGAAGCTGCGCAGCACGCTTCTACCGTAAGGAGGGAGGAGTTACCAGGACGTAACGCCTGGTTATTGCTGACGACGTACCTACGCGTCCACATACACGTGCCGTTTTATTGCAAGATTGTCTATAATGCATTTTTGAATTACGAATTTGTTATTTTATTTATAGTTAGTCTCATTACAGCTCTTCTTGAATAAACAACGTCTTTTTATAATTAAATTTAACTTTTTAAAAACCTATTTTTCGATCGCCAATATATATCTCGCTAACGGAGAATATTTTGAGTAACAATAAATTCATTTCATATTTTAAAATTATAAGTTTCCGGAATGTGAATGAAACTTATAAGTTTAAGAAACAAACTGTTGGAGTATTTTTACAAAAAATAATTGAATATCATGGTAGTGACACATCCTGACATTAAGAACAAAATTAATAATAGTAATTAGTTTTAGAACTTACCAAAAGATCTGCCCTGCTCTCATTTGTTCTCGTTATCGTTATCTTCGAGATCATCTTATTGAGGGTGTTCTTCGAAGGCAATATAAATATCCTTAGCAATAGCTTATAAGTAAGCTAAACTGAAATGGCGGAAATATGACCAAAATAGTTATGTAAATGTCAAAGAGAACAAATAAGTAACGAGAACGGACACTCTCCGCCCCTCCCTAGCTTTAGATACCGCACCACGCCCCGCACATTGACGGTCCCAAGGAGCATACTTTATACGAAAACTGTTGTATCTATAAACAGTCTTAATATGGTATTGATTTACATAATAGTTCTCTATAAATGGTTTTAGAAAAAAGAAATTGTCCTTATAGACTTATTCCACTCAAGTCAAAATTTTAACACCTTAATACCAAATAACTTAATTAAGTGTAATCTCTCTTTAAATTTTCTCTTATAGTCCTCCTTTTAAATTCATCTGTAGAACAACTGATTAATTTTTAGTAAAATTGTTCTATAAACATCCAGTAATGTCATTAATACTCTAAAAACCAGTGTTCTTAAGTTTATTTTAGATAGATTTAATTTATAGACATTCTGTAGTGTTTGTACTTATTGACAAACACGTTATAGCGCGTCTTCAGTAGATTTTATTTAAAAAAATACTACAATTAGGGTTTTTACGCTATTGGACGTTGTAAGAGTTCATGCAAAATGGATAAAAGAAAGAATATTAAAAGATCTGGTGGAGGTGGTAAACCTTGGATATTAAGTCACATCATTCGATACAATCAGCGTTGTCAATGCCAATTGTTCAAAATCCCCAAAAGCACGGTTAAAATCCCCAAATTTGGGGAGAGCAAAGTTCATATTCCCACAAATTCCCCACATCTCGAATTTGCATTATTTATTAGAAATACATCGCTTAAAAATATAATAAAGAATTAAGAAACTCAAAATGTAATAATCTATTACGTTTGCTGTGAATGTAAACAGAATGTAAAAAGTAAAACTAATTATAAGATTAGAAGACCTTCAATCTTTATTTATTTTAATAATAATAATAACCTACACACTCATCATAGCCCCGCACTAGGGAAACCCTGTGTCGCGGGTGCCATGGACACACACGTAGACAACCATAAATTACACCCAAACTCACGAGAGAAATAAATGTAGTCCATACAAGTATTTCTCCCGACCCGGGAATCGAACCTGGGACCTCTGCATGGCAGTCCGGTATGGTAACCGTTCGGCCACGGAGGCAGCTATATTAATTATAATATTAATTAGATTCAACATTAATCTGTAATCAGTCTGAACATAAAATCATTTTACTTTGCCTTACAAAATTAAGTAAATTGATTATTTGTTGTGCATTTGGTGACACTATGTTAACGTTAGAAATAATCAATAAGTTTCGACCTATATTTAATATTTAAAGTTGACGAGTGGTAAGTTGTGGTGTGGAATTACCAACTGCTCGGCTTTGTTTATCAATAGCTGATTTCGTTTTGCTTCATACCGGGGACCAGCCTAAGCGACAGAAAGAATCGCGAACTCAATACGCACCGACTGGTAATTTTACAATTCAGAACCAAGTGCTGTAATAATAATTCTATTTAAGCTGCTTGTTAATAAGACGGGGATGTGCGATGTTGAAAAACACGTCGATATAGACCATCACAGTGTTTCTAACAGTAACGATCAAACTAGCTATGCATCAGCAATTGATAGATTAAATAAAATGATAAAATGTTAGAATCCCTACATTTTCCTCACATATCGCCAATCCTCACAAAATCCTCAATCTAGTTGAAACTCCCAACAATTTGGG
>NW_020653726.1:11320983-11397317 GCF_003589595.1 Hyposmocoma kahamanoa
AATCCTCACAAAATCCTCAATCTAGTTGAAACTCCCAACAATTTGGGGAATTCCCCACAAATTGGCAACGCTGGATACAATAGTCTTAATTCGCGCTCGGGCCGTTCATGGCATTTGTTCGTTGACAAATAAATAAACATTGTGAAGTAATTAGAACGCGTAAACTACTGTACTTCAATGTTGTGTATGTGTATTGTGCCGTCTATCAATAGAATACAGAGAAATCATTGTGTGAAATGTTGTTGGCGTGAAGAAATAACCTCAATTTTGTAATGAAAATTTTATTTCTTCCAACATAAGTTTGGTATGTCATTAAAATATTCCTTATATTTACATGATAGGGAATTTATCCACCTTTCTAGTTATATATACCTAACACATTCCATATAATTATACAGAATAACGTTTTTTTGCGACGAATTGGGTTTTTTCAATTGTTTTTTTGACCTAGTGTTTTGAAAACTTTTTTATTGCATAATACGCTCACTATTTTCATTATTATAACTTTATAAAGGTTTTGTAATACTGTCAAAAGAAAAATCGCTTAGAAACATCGCGTTTTGTAGACAATCATAAAAACTTCATAGGAGTGAAAATTCTTCTACAATATCAACTACACTAAAGCAAGTAAAAATAATCTTTTCATAGTCTAAAGTTTTTCTATAAATTCTTATCGCCATTTTTATTTTTAAAGAATGACTATGAAGTAGCCGAGAAAAAATTCTTTTCTTTTAAAAAAGTAAATCTAAGTTGAAATTAGCTTGAAGAAGCCTAGAACTTCTTGTAAATGGTTTGTTTTGTAAGTTATTTTGTATATTTAAGTTTTCTATAAATATTTAAAACTGAAAATCGATAACTGTATTTTTATTAAGTTTATATTTTATACATAAATGTTTAAAATTTAGTGGGCGCATTACTTTTATGGCAGGTTTTACATCACTTTTCACGATGTATTTAAAGTCGCACGTCAATTTGCGCTTTCTAACCGATTAAACATTGCGCGATAAAGTCAGAAATAGTATATCTAATTTCGCCATGTTGCAATTTTTATAGTTTATATTTTGTAAGCCATTAAACTTGAAATTTATTAGTATAAAGAGAATTGCATCTTATGTTTGTAACGTCTTAATTTTGGTTATGATGGTCGTGAATTGTGCTGTGCACGTCTGTTTACAATCATCTAAACGGGATAAAGAGAGGAGTTTCTTTCGTTTTTTGAAAGATGAAACGAAGTAAGTAAAAAAACTTATACAGATTTTAAGACTTTCGTGGTTATTCACTAAATGATTATCACTAATATCAGGTTTCTTACCATGGTATGACTTCTTTTTATTTTCTCGATATTTCGTGACCATGGAGCGTGCAACCGTTCCGAAATGTCGGGAAAATAAAAAGAAGTCATACCGTGTTAAGATAAGATAAGATAAAGATAAGATAAAGATAAATTTATTTCTGTATAAAATATTAACCTAAATACATACATAAATCTTATTAAATAACCTATTATTTACATATATGCGCCAAATTGTCGCAAACAATGAAATTATTTTATGTATAATTAAATACATAAAATAAAATATTTTATTTTATGTTTACATTACTTTAATTAAGGTTAGTAGTGCAATTTAATCTAGGTGATACCTAAACTAAATAAAATTGTTTACTTGTGTCTTAGGTATCTAAATTGGTGATTATAGCATAACGGTTAGTCAACATATTTTGTTCAATAACAATAAATTACAATAACACATAAATCTTAATTATAATAGCTGGCGTCTTAATTATATTTATATTACTTAAAAACTGATATAAAATTTTCAGTGTCATTGTAGTTAATTCTTTTTAACCAGTCTTGTACGGTTTTTTTTACATTGAAACTTGTTCATAGGATATATAGAGAACCATTTATTTTATTATACAAATAGCTACCAAGAAAGCAAAAGAATCTGTGGGAGTGTTCAGTTCGAAACCGTTCAGTTGAACAAACAATGTCTGCTCGTCTTTTGCTGGTTTGGAGTGTTGGGATATATGGTGTTAGTGAATGCTTTTTTATTACGGTTAGTAGTATGAATAGCTGGCGTATTGAAAGTACATCACATTTAGCAAGGAGTTCTGCTGTGGGAAAGCGAAAAGGTCGGGAAGTGCTAACTTTCAGAATGGCTCTTTGTGCTCTTTCTAAATTTAGCAAAGTATTTTTATGGGAGCCTCCCCAAGTTGTTATGCAGTATACAAACAGTGATTGACAAAGTGATAAATATACAGTTTTCAGTAGCTTTTCAGTGGCGACATGTCTTAAATTTTTGAAAATATATATTAATTTTCGTGCTCTAGCTGTAAGACTTTCGATATGGGCCTTGAAATTTAAATATTTATTATACCTAAATATTTAATGGTGCTTGTACTGCTTAGTTGAGGACATTTACAAGTACTTTCAGATAGCGAGTCAAAACAGTTATGAGGTAATATTGTACATGAATTTAAAGTCGGTTGGGTGAGTGAGTTATAGGACAACGTCATGTATTTAGTTTTTTCGGTATTTAGGGTCAGTAAGTTTTTTTATATCTCAAAGCCCGCTTGGGCTAATGGAAAGTGTCAGTCCAATTTTCAGCACTAAACAATAAAGCAGTGTCGTCAGCATAAGATATTATTTTACTATTGTTTGGTAGGGGGATGAGGCATAAATCATTAATAAAAATGAGGAAAAGCAATGGTCCTACGATGCTGCCTTGCGGGATGCCATATTCGACGGTCAGTTCCTCACTTACAGTGTCACCTATCTTAACGTGTTGAGTCCTGTCAGTTAAATAACTTTTTAGAAGATTATGTGCATGTCCTCTTGTTCCTAAGCTGTATAATTTTTCAAGGAGAATTGGAATTGAGACTGTATCAAAAGCCTTTGCGAGGTCTAGGAATATAGCTAAGCACTTTTTTTTTTGAGTCAGTGTTTCTTACAATGTAGTCTGTTAGCTCATGCACTGCATCATCAGTCGATTTGTTAGTTCTGAAGCCGTATTGTGTAGGTGCCAGTAGTCTGTTCTTTTCTAAGTACTTTATTAGCCTGTTATAGATAAGTCTTTCTAGGATTTTAGAAATAGACGGTAGTATGGCAATGGGGCGATAGTTATTAAAGCAACTCTTATCTATCTCCATTTTTATGGACCGGTCTGATAAGGGCCTTTTTTAAAATATGGGGAAATATTCCTTTTAAAAAGCACTGGTTGAATAAATATGTAAGTGGAGGTATTAAATGTTGCTTTTATGTCTTAATGAATGAAGAGGGTATTTCGTCAATTCCAGTTGCACAATTATTTCTCAATGTCATAATAATTTTTTTTACTTCAGATTCGTCAGTATCAAATAGGGCAAAAGAATGCGAAATAGCCATGCAGGAATGATGCTGGGTGTGACATTGATAATTATTGTTGTGAAGTTTCGCCTTTTCCGCTAAATTTCGACCAATATTAGCAAATAAATTATTTGCGGAATTAACTAAAATTGCTGCGGTAGTTGTATTTGCAATCAGCTGATGTGCTGACGAATTAATGTTATTCGTATTAGTAATATTTTTGATGACTTTCCATAATTTTTTCTTGTTTTGACCTGCATTTTGTATTTCTGTCTGTTCATATTTGCGTTTTAATTTCTTAAGTAGATTGTTACAATAATTACGGAATCTAAAATAAGTTATTTTGAGAACTTCATTTTCTGGGTTTTTCGTAAATTTTTTATGAAGTTTATCACGATGCCTTATACAGCGTAAAAGTCCCGGAGTAATCCATGGTTTAATAATTTCATTTCGTCGAGATAACAATATGGAACGTGTATTTCTGTCAATAATGTTTGTTAAGGACGAAATAAGATAGTCCGTTGATACATTTACGTCGTCTGTACCGTAAATAGGCGTTAAGTCTAAGTTGTCTAGAAAATGAAAATGGTAACCCCACTAAAATTTGGAATTTCCTTAAGTCGCTTGGAGTTGGTAAATCTCATAGTAATAATTCTTCTTTAGACCTGAATCTAGATACCCTTAACAATCACTTTTCATCTGCGCCTGTCTTTGACTGTTCAGTCAAGGACAACACTTTGCTATATCTTTCATCTTTACCAACTCCTGACTATTCATCTTTTGTTCTTAATCAATTTACTGACTGTGATGTTAAGAAAAACGTTTTAGCTATCGCTTCCAATGCTGTAGGCAGTGATTGCATTAGTCGTAATATGATCATTCCGCTCCTCGATCTCCTCACTCCCGTCATAACTAAAATCCTTAATAAATCTGTCTCTACCTGTGTTTTCCCCTCTGCCTGGAAAGACGCTTATGTCATTCCATTACCAAAAAAAACCAAACCAAACTGCCCTTCAGACTACCGTCCTATTTCAATTCTTCCTTTCCTGTCGAAAGTCCTAGAAAAGCTTGTTCACTGTCAGTTGACTAATTTCGTAAACAGGAACAACCTTTTCAATCCTCTCCAGTCTGGTTTCCGCATTGGTCATAGTACGACTACTGCACTCACGAAAATCACTGATGACATCCGTTTGGGTATGGAAAATCAACAATTGACTGTGCTGACACTCCTTGACTTCAGTAATGCCTTCAATTGTGTTGACTTTGACCTATTATTGGAGGCATTGCGTATTCTTAACATATCTCCAGCAGTTATTGATTGGTTTCGAAGCTACCTCTGTGGACGTCGGCAGTGTGTACGCAATGAGAATTCTTTCTCTACGTGGTGCGATATTTCCGCCGGTGTCCCGCAGGGTGGCGTCCTTTCTCCTCTCTTATTTTCTTTGTTTATTAACTCTATCACACAATCCCTCACTTCTTCTTATCATCTTTATGCTGATGACCTCCAGATTTACACCCAGTCGTCTATTCAAGACTTACCACGTGCCATTAGTACTACCAATGTGGACCTTGAATCCATTCGTCAATGGAGTCAGTCCTTTGGCCTTAAAGTTAATCCATCCAAAACACAATCGATTATTATAGGTAGCACTTGGTTCAATTCTCGTCTAAATCTAGCCTCCTTACCCCCTGTGGTTTTCGATGGTGTCTGTATTCCTTATTTGGATACAGTCAGGAATTTGGGGGTAATTTTTGATAAATGTCTGACTTGGAAGCCGCAAGTTGCTGAGGTTAGCAGGAAGGTGTTTGGTGCGCATTTCTCTCTGAGAAGGCTTAAAAACTTTTTGCCGACTAAAACCAAAATTACTCTGGCCCAGAGCATTCTCCACCCGATACTGGACTATGCAGATGTTTGCTACCCAGATTTGTCAGTAACTCTGCTCAATAAATTGGAACGGCTCCAAAATATGTGTGTTAGGTTCATCTTCGGACTACGTAAGTTTGAATTTCCCAATTTCGCGCACAAATTAAATGGCTGCCCATCCATCGGCGTAGAGATCTTCATATTCTTTCACTTCTCTTTCCAATTCTGTTCTATCCCTTTACGCCTTCTTATCTTAAAGATCGCTTTACTTTCCACTCTTCTACACTCTGTCGTCCCCTTCGCTCCTCTGATACTCTCTTACTTAACTTGCCCTCTCATACCTCTAACTTTTATTCCAACTCTTTTACCATTTCTGCGATCAGATTGTGGAATTCTCTCCCTGAATCGATTCGACGATCCCCTTCTCTTGATTCCTTCAAACAACGTGTCAAGGATCACTTCCTCAACTCCTAAATTTCGTCTGTTCTCTACTATCCTTTCATTTATTTCCTACATTTGTACTTCATTTTTCTTTTTCTATTAAAAGTATATAAGCATTTAATATTATTGTGTATTTATTGTTATGTATGTATTAATAATATTATTGTTATTTGTATGTATATGTATATTAATCTACGGATATGTATATATTTTTATTATTACTTATTATGTAGTGTACTTATGATGATATTCTTTGGTTGCACCCCTTTTGCATATCCGAAATGTCTATCCTAAGGTTGCCTGGAAGAAATTGCTACATAGCAATAAGGCCGCCTGTTGCACATTGACTTACTACTACTATTATACTTAAGCTTTTGTATTGTATTTTAATTGTAATTTTATGTGCAATAAAGAATATTTCATTCATTCATTCATTTCATTCATTGTCTAGGTCATGCACCACGCCGGCATTTTGCAGAGTGGTGTGTTTTGTGATAACATTAGACTTATTATAACATTTTTGCAGAGACAACAATATAGAGTTGTGGTCAGTTATGGAAGAATTTAATACTAAAGTTTTCACGGGTGTTTTATTTTTGGCTAGTATATGGTCCAAACAGTTTTTATTTCTGGTTGGAAGAAAATGGGTCGGTAAATAGCCGAAACAGGCTGCAAATGTTAAATATTCGTATGAATTATGATCGATGTTTCCCGACTTAATGTCTATGTTTAAATCACCGATCACATATACATTTATAAATGAGGTTAAATTTCGTAAAATAATAGCAAGTGATTCTAAAAAGTTAGTAATGTTATGATAACGAGAACGGTAAATGGCCACTATCGCGGTATCGTTTCCAATCTTCGTAATGAGGCAGTTACCATCTACAATGACGGGTTCCTCTGTTATAATATTAGTAATTGTTTTTTTAATATATAAAATAACACCACCATTTTGTAAAATATTAGTTTTTTTAGTAGAATAAGTGTCATATCCAGCTAGTTGGGGAGTGGAGGAAGCAAAAGATAACCAGCATTCAGTTAAAACTATTATATATCGATATCAATATTGATCTGACTTAATAAGGTTAACAAACTATTAAAATTACAGTTAATGCTACGGATATTTTGTGACAAGATATTATGGCTGCAGTTGATATTAGGAATGATTGTGGAACATTGGAAGGAAGTGTCTAGGTCATTTACAAAATCGTTTGTTACATTACCCTTCCTGTGCTATATTGTCTTGCTGTGCGGCGCTCTAGGCGCCCTCATAATCTATGGAATTTAAATATCTGGCTTCAGCACTTTTTCTCGCTGGGCACAGCGCATCTCCCTTCCTATGTTGGCTTGGTTTGTTGTACCGCTAACAAGAAGCACATTTAGGTGGATCCTGCAGTTTCGAGCAATCTTTAATTGACCTACGCAACCGCAGTGGCCACAAGTAGAGTCGGTGTCTCTACAGTATTTTGCGGAATGTCCATACTGCTGACATTTGTAACATCTAGTTACGATCGTGAAGTCCCTAACGGGGCAGGATGTCCAGTTTATAAACACGCGCTCCTGTTGGATTACCATTTTTCTCGTATCTGCAATTACTTCCAATATAAAGTTGCAATATGATGAGTCCTTTTTTCCAGATTTGTGACTCAACTTGATTGAGTTCAAAAACTTATCACGTTGCACGTGTGGATATTTGTCAGATATGTTCTGCTCAAATAGGCACTCCAGCACCTCCTTCTCAGGAGTAGAGGTGGGCACCCCTAATAATATTATTTTAGGTCTTTTTTTAATTTTATCCTCTATTTTTAGGCCTGAATTTTTCAGTTGCTCCGATTGCTTCAGCTTCTCGAGGTCATCTTTCCCTTCAGCACTGATTACGATACCTCCGTCTTTAGTTTTTCTCATGCCTCGGATGTGCAACTTCAGTTCTTCAGGCTTAATTATAGCTTGTATGAGCTTTTTTGTATCCTCGCTTGACTTCTCTTTATTTGTCGGGTAAACAGTAATGCTTTTGGTGCTGGATGGACGTAGAATTGAGTTGTTCCCCTTTTTAAGAATGTCGGCAAAGGATGTATTCTGTGCTGCCATATTTGGAGCCGATCGTATGCATTCTTTCAAATCTGCAAGATGGTCTTTTATTTGGACAGAGATTCCTTTCTGGTCGTTATAATTTTGGATAACAATTTGCGACGAAATATATTTTTGCTTCAGGGACTGGTATTTTACGGCTAACTGCGAAACTCCCCCCATAACGCTTCTGCTTAAGCTGCTTATTTTAAATTTTCGTTCTGAATTGAGCTTACCATCATTAGAAATGCTGCATATATCATTCAGGCATCACTCGATTGTAGTTAGCCACTACTCTATTTCTGCAGTTGATACTGCTTCAGTTGTTGGTATTGGAGTTGGGATTTCTTCTTGTCGTCTCGGGGGCGGACTCCTGCTTGTCATCGTACTCCGACTAAATGGACTATCCATTTTGAAATCAGAAATCACTATAGAAAACGTATCATTACGCCAATAGCCGCGCGATCATCATGCGCTGACACAGATTTACGCGGAAGCTATATTGACACAGTTTTGAAATTTATTGTTATTAAAAAAAGAACGAAATTTATACAATTTGCAGAAGGCACGTACGACTGCAAACGCGACCGAACATACTCTTCAAGAAACCTGATATTAGTGTCATCATTTAAAAAAACGTATGTCTGAGACTCATTCAATTATTGTTTTCTTTAGTGCAAAGTAATACATAAGACAGATTTATTATATCAATATAATAAGACGCCATAACTTCGTGAGGTAGACAAGGGTTCTCGAATTTTCAACTTGTATTGCTGATAAATATTACGTAGGGAATATACCTAATTATTAACTAGGTAATAATGAACTTGGACACGCAATTTCAAATACTTTGGTTACCTTATTTAAAAGTACATGTCCAAAATATAACATTTTAAGTGCTTTTTATATATTTTTTAAATAAATCTTCAATATTATTCTAGTTAGTGAATTAATAAAAAATATAATATTATATCGATATAAATACCTTATGAACATGTCTTATTATTAGGATTCTATAATAGAATTGTGGATAACAGATTCGCGTTAGAATTTTCGCTATGTTGCCGCTCTGACCACGTAACATAAATAGTACGAGCACATTTGCGCGTGTGCAGATAGCGCCTTGCTGTATGTAGTAGTAGTAGGTAAATAATTTACGGCTGTTGTATGGAGTGTCCGGGGTGTGGTCAATGTCAAGTCAAAAACTGGTGGGAATGATCTTAGTGACACTGCCACTACACTCTGAGACACAAGTTTACAAGTTCCATGTGCCTGTAATATCACCAGCACCCTTACCCTTCTAAACCGGAATGCAGTAATGCTTACATCACTGCTTGGCGGCAGAAATAAGGTAAGGTAGCAGTACTTCCCTGGACAAACTCTTTGACACGGAACCAGTGATCCGTGGATCCGGCTGGAATCGAACCCAACTGAGTTACAGAACGAACCAGCGACTTTACAAATTATCTATGTGCTTGTTGTAAATCTTTGTATTTAGTTTTAAATGGGTTTTAACAACTTTTTTACCATAGGGAAATCTATGTAAGTTTTTCTTCATACATTTTCGAATCGAAGGAATTTTCTTTATGTTCGATCTTTGTTTTAATAATTATAATAAACTAGTGGAATAATTTCACAAAAGTTAATTCAATTCCTGGTAATAAAACATCGTGATATTCAATAAATTAATATTTATTCTTTATAAGTACGTTATTTCAAAGTTTTAATTCAGAACTTTTGAAACATGACAGTTTGTGTACCAGCTCACAGCTTAGTAATTACATTAATGTATATGAATGGCTCGTGTTGCCTGCGGTTCTAGTCGAGTGAACTTATTTCATTTAGGTGTAGTGATGACTTATTAAGTTTTCAGTTTCTCCACTGTAAGAGTAGTTTCCACTTTTTACCTCATCTTACATTGTTGCATTGATTTGAGACCGCTTTGGGTAAAATTATAGTTTACGCTAACTCAGTCTCAGAAGTGTTTGTTACTTTTTGAATTTTTTGACGTATAATCTCTAAAATCCACTCAGCTGATTTTAACGTTTGTAGTTTTAGACTCTACGTCATTGTGAATACATATTTACATCAAATCTGCCTAACATAGCTAAAGAAAAAATCGGTCAAAATTCTCCACGGAAGAGCATTAACTACGTCATTTAAAGGTGGCTCCACATTTGTGACAATGCAACGCGCCGAGACTCCGTGATATGGTGACATGTTACGGGTACTTGCTAGATAAACGTGGACGGACTGTGACAATTCCATAGACTGTGACATTTCAATGCATCGAGACTCCATGATTCTGACGTCTCACGATAGGTACTTGATTTATTGTGGATTTATTATTTTTATTTTTATTCATATTTAAAAAATATATCACTCACAATCATTACATCTCAGAGTCATGGGTGCAACGACAGTGCCCTGCGGGATGTTTGCAATTTAAATCTTTGAGTGGCATTGCAGCTGTTTAGCTGTTTATGTATAGGCTTGTCGTTTACCATCTGGCGCTCACACGACTTGTTAAAAAACTCCTCCATCACCGCCATCTTTACTTAAAAAAGGGAATTTCCTGTACTATAAGTACCAGAGCAACGAAATATAGTAATAACTTCAGAGACACTACCTAAAACACTAGTGTTAGAAAGTTAGAAAATTACTTTTTTTCAAACTTGTTTTATTGAAATATAATTAAAAAAAAAGGGTATTAAGGGAATACTTACGAGCGCCCGCCGTTGCGAAAAACGTCTATGACGAGAAAGGACGTGATTTTGTTTTGTTTGGATCTATAGTATATTATATACTAGTAAATACTTACCATTCATTTGTTGAACTAAATTATAACTACTTTGTAAAAAAACACCGCAAAAGTTCCTGGAATTACATCTATTTGCCAAGTTTTATTGAAATTGGTTACCGGAAAGTGCGCAAAACCGGATTCATCCCCTAGTTTGTCACATTTAGAGATGGAATATTTTCTTCAAATTTAAATGGGACCATTACCGAGGTACCCTCTTTCCAATAAAGAAGTGGAGGAGAAGGTTCTAAGGTCGGAAGGTCGACTGTAATTTTTGTGTGTGTGTAAAGTATACACTTTTGTTCTAATATCGCCTCCAGTGCTACGGTACAAGATCCGTGAACGTGTAGCTTGATGTGCTGCTGTCACCATGGACCAGTACACTATACTTAGTTCGTCTCGTCTGAAAGAATTAACATATTTTATGTTTTTACCGCTGCTTTATTTAGCAAGCTTAACAGAACCGAGGGGAGTATTATAAATATTCATGTATCTACTCGCTTACCTAGAAGTTACAATCTTAATCTTGTCTTGAATGCCTCTGTGAGAGAAGAGCTTTAAATATTATTAACTTTGGTTCGTCGCTTGCGAAGTCTTGTGTAACACAGAAAAAGAGCGGGCAGTGCGCAGTGCTAAGAAATATACCAAGCCTACATGCCTGAGAGTCCGAAAGTCTGTACTACTCAAATGGAATTGGGTGGTTCCGCATAACAGTGAAATTGTTGAATCAATCATTTTGGAAAAAATATATACTAAAATTGAAGATATACTTTGATTACAATATGGTGTGAAAACACAATTCTTAAAAATTTTCATGATAGAAATTATCAACTGAACTAAATAGACTACGTATACTATACGATATCTATTTTTCAAATGGCTTTCATTGAACCGTATTAGGTATTAGTACGGGAAAAATTTTAAAACGAGCTGAGGTTGTATCGAGGTAATTCCGTTGTTTAATAGTTAACACTGTGGACGCTTAATGAGGTGCTCTGAGTTTCATTCCCGGTAGGACCTATTTAAGAAACGAAATTTTAAAATCGTGATTGATCTGGGTGTTATAGGCTTATTTATAGGCCCCTGATGTTTGTTTTGCTACTCTGTTGTTCTAATGTGATATTCTGGTACATTCTTTATACTTTACAAAATTGCGTTACAGCTGTCCACTTTTGAAAAGCCATAACAAAATCAATATTAAAAGTTTAGTAGAACTACTTGTAAATGAGTTCGTCCAGGGAAGTATGACATCATATCTAGTTTTACCGCCATCCAGTAAGTGACCATGAAGTAAGGGTGCTGGTGAAATTACAGGCACATGGGACTTGTCAACTTTATGTATCAGGGTGACAGGCGCAGTGGCAGTGCCTTTCAGAATGTTGAGTTTTGAAGCATTGAGTGACACTGCAATTGTCATGGGCAGGCGTGTCGCTTACCACCAGGCACTTAGTATCTTAAAAAAATAATGAAATGATTCTGTTCCGGTTGAGACAAGTAAACCTTCCTAATGTATCCTAGCTTATTATGTAGAAATAAGGGTAAAATGTTTTTACAGAGCTCTATGGAAACATTGAACTGTTTGACTATTTTGACTCATCCGAAGAAAAGAGTCTGATGTGATTATACAACGAAAATATGATAAATACATAATCTCGTTATATAAAATAAGGGCTATCTGTAGGTGTTTTCATAATTTTTATATCTTATTTCGTTTCGGAGATATAAAATCGAACACCGGTCGATCTGATATTCACAGCGAAGAACAACGAACGAAATGTAGAATGTTCTGAGAATAAGCAGTTTTGAACATAGGCCTTTGTTCTATGGATTAGTCGATTTATTTGTTTCAATACAACAAAAAAACAATTCAACCTACTGTTTTCTAGCACTCTTTATTATAAGATAAATTCGGATTTAAAACTAGGAAAGTCATCCTTTTTCGAGATTAAAGCGTCCAACACAGACAAAACCATTACATTAGCTTTTTCGTAGTTACAAGAACGAATATGCTTTTAAACAGAACCCTTATTTCTTAGTACCGCATAGTTTTTAGTTAAGACGGATTTGTGTGATTTGTAAAGCCAATAAGCCCATGTAACACAGAACAATAAATGCAGTAGAAGTGGTTAGTTAGCGCCCGACGCGTGTCAGGAGTAGGTCTCGTTAGACCTACTTGAGCTCAGTCTGTCATTTTCGCTTTTTATGGTATGGTTGTGTTATTCTTTCGCGCAAATTCTCTAAAATCGTAGAAAAATGCCTTATAGTGTTGTTTTGGAGTGCAAAAATGATAGCCGCACCAAAAATATTACCCGTAGTAGTATTTCATATCATCATCGGTTAGTCTTATTTTAATAGATTTCTATTTTCTGTTTATCGAATTGATTTCTTGTACTGTAACAAACGAAAGCAAATATTATCCCAGAGCAATATGGTCAAGTTTTATCTTTTGGAGAACTAAGTAAACATTTTTTTTTTTTTTTTTTTTATTGCGATTCGGCAAAATGACTGCACCGCGCCTGATGGAAAGTGCGAATACAGTCCAGAGATGAGAGTAACGGATGGAAAACACAAATATCTTCACTCCGTCACTATCATTTTGCCGGTCTGGATAACATCTCGAATTTTCGTCGCTAGTAGTAGCAAACAAAGATTTAGCGAAAAAATGCTTTATGAGTGTTTTGTTAATTGTAAATACAATTGATCAAAATAAAGTTCATTACGCATTGTGTGCGTTAACGAAGACATCTGTTGTCGAGAAGATATTAATTTCTATTCGTTCAGATGTGAATCGTTCGTCGTAGTCCAGCTACTGCCCGTAAGATGGCAGCACATGACAAAATTTCAATATAAAATCAAAACGTCGTAACTTGCAATACAGGTATTAAACTTTCAACGATATGGCGACTGGGTAAAGTTTAAATTATATCAAAAACCCAGAGCATCGTTTTAAATTAGAAACTATGACCAGTCATTATCAATATTTCATAGTGTTTATCATTTGTTTTTGTGCGTTTTGGCGACAGCGAGCGGTTCCGATTGTAATCGAGTCTTGTGGCACTTCCATTGTTTTTTTTTTCAGTGCTATGAAATGAATGTAACGCTAATATCAAATAAGATAGGTACAGTTTACTATGTCAATACGTACTCACATGATCTGGATAAAATACAGTTACAATACCTAGACATAATAAATAAATAAAATAAAATGTTCACTGGGGTCTTAAGTTAAACATATCGATCTTCGATTTCAGACGTATTACTAAAAAAAAGCCATTCTTCATCCCCGTGTAGGGGCGAGGAATACGCGTTGGAAGTCTACACGAGAACATCCTCACTTATGAATTACACAGTAAATAATGAAACCCGTAATTGTTGGTTTTTTTTAACACGGTATACTTAAACGGGGATTACAGATGATGTTGAATATTTATGGGGTACTCATACCTTTTCATGAAGCAGCTTAACACGAAACTTGATGTGTATACTTTCCAAGCAAGTACTCTGATACAGTTTTGGTTCACACAAAAACACAGTAATTATGTCGCGTTCTTACGTCTTTCGCAATAGCACTTACTCATGTGGCGATAGGTCGTACTAACGCGGTTCTAATGTTATTTAGTTTGTCACGCGGGCCTCGCGTAATTAAATACAAGGCTCGATCTACATGAATTTAATTATAGAAATAAAAAAGAGTACAGGAATGGAAAAGAACAGGGAAGTAAAAGCGTAAAGACTGTAACAAAACAATGATATAAAAACAGGTACAATCGTATAAAAACACTCCCTACTTAAGTACAGGTTCTATAAAAAGGTAAACTTACCCGAAAAGGGCCTGTAATTTCTACAAATACTATGCTTTATAAGCAGTTCGGTTACATTTTCAATGGTACTACAAATATAATACTTTACAAGCAGTTACGTTACATGATGTAACTGGTCAGAATTTAATGTGAAGTCGAGCACGTGTGCTCGCTTCGGAAATTTAATCGAGAGTGGCGATGGAAAGAAGAAAAGTAAGTGACTTAGGAAGAAGAAAGAGGAATTTAAAAACGATTCAAAATTTCAAATTAGGTGGCCAGGAACTAGAGAAAAGGGTGATAAAAAGGTAGGATGATAATAAAAGAGGTCGCATTGTCACAAGTTTAGGCCTATAGTGCGTTTAACTGTAGTCTACTGGTACTTTTACGGTAATTAGAAAATTTGAAACGCTGTACATATTTTGTGAGGCGTGTTCGTGGATCAAAATGGTCATATTTAGAGGTTACGTTTAAAAATATAGGCAGTTTTAATCTCGGGTGGCAAAATCTAATATCACTAGGGGAGCTGAGAATGAATAAACGAAGGTACTGTTTGTTTAAGAATTTCTTTAATAGGTAATGTGGGTATTTGCTCTTTTGTCTCTTTATCGTTCCTCGTTAGTAGTCACTTTTTATTTCATTATCAACCCATTATACATGCTATTGCTGCGCACAGGTCTCTTTTTGTATGATACCAAGTAACGGAACAAACAAATCGTGCGCCTCGTGCTAAGCGACACGCCTGTCCATAGGAGTTGCAATGCTACTCAGAACATCGTAAAGTTCTGAGGGACACTACCACTGCGCCTGACACCCT
Organism: Hyposmocoma kahamanoa; assembly: GCF_003589595.1. Lineage (NCBI taxonomy): Eukaryota > Metazoa > Arthropoda > Insecta > Lepidoptera > Cosmopterigidae > Hyposmocoma > Hyposmocoma kahamanoa. The sequence continues at coordinate 11,336,119 of NW_020653726.1, forward strand.
TAGACATAAGTTGACAAGTCTCATGTGCTTGTAATTTCACCAGCACCCTTACCCATTCAAACCGGAACGTAAAATTGCTCACATTACGGCTTGGTGGTAGAAATAGGTAAGGTAGCAGTACTTCCCTGGACGAATTCTTTCACAAGGAGCTTTACTGCTACTAAAGCCACCCTCTTCTAAGGAGTCGGTAGCTAGTAGTCGGCTCGCGAACTACATGCAGCTCTTTTTGTCTTAAGTGTGGCTCTTCCACAAAATACCGATACCGATGAAATATACATGACAAGTGTGAATGGGAGTGTTGGTAGGCGTCAACCTGAATGAACGTACCTCAATCAGACTGAGCACGATTTCAGTAAAAGTCAGCTTAGGAGTACCTTTATGAAGTTAATAACAATGTGCCTACACTCTAGCCAAATTTAATGTAGAATAAATGTCAACAAATAAAATATAATATTTTTAGGGTTTTCACATCAAACCGCGCTTATAGTTACCACAAATTTAATATTTTTCCTCGAAATTCGTTTAGGCAATTGATAATACAAATCTTAAAGTCATCTTATAGTCAGTCTTCTATTGAATTTTGTTCTTTGAAACCAACATTATAATAATTTGTAATTAATTGTTTATAAAACTGTGTAATGATGATTTTTTGCTTTGGAGGGAGAGATTGCAAACATTTCTAGTTCGAGTAGTAATTCAAGTTCATATTCGGAAACTGATGCTGGATGAGATGTAGGTATATAAGTATCGATAGGAGATGTTTAGAGGGAATGAATATAAAAATAAAATTTGTTATTTCATGTACCATTACCTACCATCTAGAATTAAGTATTTATTAATGGGTATCGAAAAATTTAATTATTTTATTTATAAATCATACTTAATAGTAGGTACTTTGCAAACTTTATAACGATTGACCACTTATGTATTATAATTATTATAATAAAGTCAGAAATACTAAGAAAAATTCATTAATTGGTGGGATGGAGTATCTGTCTGTCACGTATAAAAAAAGAAAAAAAAATTCGAACCCTAGCATATCTATTTATATTTTAATTATGCGAGGAGGTCGTAGGCAGAACTAGCCTAAACAATGAACATAGACAATAAATGTTCCTTTCCTGTGCTATCGTTGGTTGCCAACGTTTTGTACATTATATGTCGAATTTGGTTACAGTTTAGTAGGTATATTTTAAGTTTGAAAAAATAAAAATAAAAAAGACATTTATTTATCGACAAAACACATAAACAAACATAAGCGAACAATAAAAGAAAACAATATTAATGTGGACAAAAAGGATGAAGACTCAGCATTGCTCATTTTAAGGCTTCACCTTCACCTTGGCTTGGTAATTTCATACTGGAATATTCGTCACGATGTTCTTCTTCACTGTTAGTGTAGCATAGAACAACATTTTCAATAATTGACCCTTGCGTTTTAGCGTTCATGTAAAATGTTGGCCTAATTACCTGGAGCTCTATTTTCCAAACCAAAACGCAGCGTTAGCTGACTTTGTATTACAAAGTTATGACATTTATACCGTTTTGTTTATTTTCGTTTACCAATTTAAACCCTTATACAATTCATATCTTATTTTAAGGTTGCCCCTGGCAATGTACTCGTAATCATGACGACTTACAATCAAATTTTTTGTTATCTAAAAGGATATATTTAGATATACTTCTATGGTTGATTCCGGGTGTATACAAAATTTATTCTATATATCAAGTATGTGACGTGTAAACATACTTATTTTGCCAAGAATGTAGTGCTTATGTTTTTCAAGTTTATTATTTTACAATTAATTTATTAATTTGGTACGTCTGATTTAGAAAACATTATAAATATATTATCAAAATTTAAAAGAAAGAAGTTACAAGTTACTAAAATAGTTTTTTGGTACATATTTCTGATACCAAGTAACAGGACGAACAAGTCGTGCGCCTGGTGGCAAGCAATAAGACTGTCCACAACAGTTGCTGTACCCATGCAATGCCACTCAGAGCTTTAAATCGTAAAGATCTGGAAAGCACTGCCACTGCGCCCGTCGCCTTGAGACATAAGTTGACAAGTCCCATGTGCCTGTAAATTCACCAGCATCCTTAACCCTTCAAAACCCAAAACGCAGTAACACTCACATTACTGCTTGGCAATAAAATGCCGTAATGGCAGAAACGGGTAAGGTGACTGCCTAGACGAACTCTTTGTGAGACCTCCACTGCTACTGAAACTTACCACTTACTTGTTAAAAATGTTAAATATGAATATTACAAACGCTTTATCATCTTGCTTAATTTATTATTTTGAATAATTTTGTCATTATCAGACTGGGAACAAGTTTGATCTAAGGAGAAGGTGTAGACCGTGATATACCGCCATGAGTGTTGTCAGTTATATCTTGGAACTTAATTAAAATTTTCTCCGTTATGTCATTTTGACAACAATATAGTAAGACGTACTTTACTGTATATTTCGAAAGGAGTCAGTGGTGCAAGTTGTTTCGGTAGATCTGTTAGCAGTAGAGTTCGTTGTAAAACAGTTCGTCCATGGATGTACTGCCACCTTACCTATGTCTGCCGCCTAGCAGTAATGTGAGCAATACTGCGTTCCAGTTTTGAAACTTATGTCTCAGGGTGACAGTGGCAGTGAGTCGCAGTGGCAGTTCCCCTCAGATATTTGCGATATAAAGACTGAGTGGCACTTCAGCAGCTATGGATAACTTACCACCAGGCTCACGATTTTTTCGTCCCGTCTCTTGGTAACATAAAAAAATTCTGAGCCGGAGAATATTTAGATTACCTTCAAAGCCGAAGAAAAAGAAGAATAACAACAAAGTATACAACCCTCGTTCATATCTGCAACGACGACTGTAAAACAATATAGTAAAAATAATAAACAACAATAATGATCTCAATGATAACAACGAAAGCCGTATTATTTACTTTTACCTGTTGTAAGAATAAGCAATTAGTTGTATATTACGAAAGCCTTCGATTCCTCGTTTAATTCGATGATGATCGTTCGTCTTTCAGGCGATGCGGCAATATGGGGCAATACGCCGTATCGTCACGTACACCCATTTTGCCGGCATCCGTATGATTTCTTAATAAAGTACGACCCGGCCTCGAGCTGGCGTCCATGTCAATAAGCGGTACGGAATTTAATGAAAATTCCCTTTAAGAATTCCTTCGCGGCACTTAGGTGGGAAGATTCCATTTACCACCCCTACATTTGCTCTTATTGTTTTTACTTTAAGCTATACGATTTTAATCTTTTAAGCCAAGAGAAAGGTATTTCTTTTTTTTCATTTTAAACATTGCATATCTTCTTTTGATTTTGTATTTGCTTTTTCAGCAATCTACAAAAACTAAATATAAAGGATCCATTACATGTTGAATTTTGTTCGTAACATTTTAGTATGATTTTGTATTTGAGTAATAATTTTTAAAGTGGCTACTTAGTATTTCAAAGGATTGAAAAAATTACATTATTGGGGTTAAATTATAATTTACAACTCATTCTGTCCTGTAATTATCTGATTTATAAATACTATAAATTTTTTATCAAAATCTAAGAGGAAGAAACTATAAGTTAACAAAATATTTTCTGCATATTAGTACTTGCCAACAGGGTTATATATTATAATGAACATTTAAAACTCTTATATTAAGGTACCTATTATAATAAAAGTATTAAGTATGCTTGTGTAAATTTTCTAAATGGCAAAAAAAAAACAAACAAGCCATTATTTTCCTGCTTTCAGAAATACTCACTGCTGACGTTAGGCAGACTTGCTGCATAGATAATTACAGAAGGGTCTTTGGAGTAACTCTAGCTTCAAAAAAGATCAGACCAATCTATAGGTGCGTTTGTAAAAAGTATTTGAACCCAACAGACAGACATCGAAAAAGTGTAATGCATAAATAGAAAAAAAAAATTCCATTTATAAATATACTTCGATGCTACTGGATTCAAACCAGTGTCTTATTCCCTCAATGTGACTACCGTTTATACCAATCGAACTAGCAGATCTTACGAAAAGCTCGATGGGCTTGTTATACATTTTTGTACTGAGTTTAACTGGCTTATAGTGGCTGGTGCCACTTGTGAGAGGAATTGATTTAAATATTTTTATTTTTAACACTTTATAAGAAAGTTAAATCGAATGAATGCATCTATTAGTTGTTTGCATGGACGATAGAGCGGGCGGTGTACACGCTAAGGCCAACCTCTAGGTATTTTTGTCAAAGTAGACTGTTAATGGTTAATACACTATGTCAGTCAATATTTTGACTTCTAATAGACTATTTTCATTAACTAAATGACTTTAAAAATCCACTAAACAACTCGTATTGAAACGCAAACACTTTGAACTTTCTTTTCAACAAACAAATAATTTCAATTTTCCAGCCCTGCATTGCGTCAAAAATGTTCACGCTAAGCGGCAGCTTGAAAGTTAGAGAATTACTGGGCAAACTATTTGCACCTGCCTTCTTTGGGTGGTTGCCAGCCTTAGCTCTTTCAGCTATGCACCTGTGGGAGTATAGAAAATGGTTTGTGAATGGCACCCTTTATTGCGAGTGATACACTTTATGCCATGAACGTTAAAACTACTGGCGTACCTTTCTCCTTCCAGTTGACTAGAAGATGAGATCAATATTATAAGACGTTTATAGCATATTTCATTGTCAACGCCGAAATAGGAAAGCTGGACGCCCAGCCAAACATTATCGGCGAAATCGAAGTGCCCAGACTTCACTGGTTCGATCATTTAGAAAATATGAGAGAGGATCGGAATGTAAAGAGGGCCTCCGGATTGACTTCCTGGACAGTGACCGGTTGGTCGTCCCAGATATCGCTGGAGCGACGCCATGGAGGCGGACCTACGCGAACTACAAGCCGTCAATTTTAAAATGAAAAAAAATATTGGCGTGAGAGTGCACAGGACCGAAGAAAGAGGCGTCATATCGTTTCGGAGGCCAAGATACATTTTGGGTCGCTGAGCCAGCGGAGTAAGTAAGTAGCACCGACCAAGCATGTATATTTGTATAACTGTCTCCGTGGCTGAACGGTTATCATGTCGGACTGCCACGCAGAGGTTCCAGGTTCGTTTCCCGGGCCGGGAAAAATATTTGTATGGCCTACATTTATTTATCTCGTGAGTTTGGGTGTAATTTGTGGTTGTCTATGTGTGTGTCCATGGCACCCGCGACACAGGGTTTCCTTAGTGCGGGGCTATGTTGAGTGTGTGCGTTATTCTTATTATATTATTAAATGAGTCAGTATTGTGAGTTTAGGATACATTATTCCATGCTTCCAATTCCTCTACAGTTTCCGATGGATTGGCTTGAACAATACCTCGTTCATTCATCGAACAATACCTCGCATTATATTTTCGCATTATGTTTTCTTTTCATTATTTTTTTCTATTGTACTCTTGTTTATATTGCCCTAAAGTAAAGATACTTAACGACAATGTGTACTAAATCGAAGGTTTCAACAGGCTGTGGCATACGGAAAAATCCTGCTTTGGTGACATGTCATAAATGTAATGATGATGATTGTATTTGACTCATGCCTATGCCTAAGGATGCCCGAAACTCATGGTATGTCACACGCCTGTCTGTTTTGATCATTCAGCGCACAGCATCGATGTTTTTGTTGTTCACAGCAGTAGACGGGCGACCACCACGAAATTCGTCACTGAGATTCACACAATGCCAAAACGTGCTTCATCGCCAAAAGCTGTTTGAAGCCGAGCGAAGCTCCGCTGAGCTGTTAAATTACACTTAAAGTCGTAGAAAATCATACTACGAAAATTTTCACGAGTTAAATCCATGGTGATGATCGTCTAGATCAATTTCTAAAATGACGCCACATTGTAAAAACAAGTGACAGTCAGATGAAACAAACTGTATTCTACAGTCAAAGAGTTCCATTTTCAAATGTTGTAATAACTTTTATAACATATTTGCTCGTAAAGTGCCTGCAATCACATCCATTTCAATATCGTAATGTATTTCACAAGTGCGTTATTGTAATGTAAAACGCACGAGTTTTTTTTTTAATAAAGTAACATGCACGGTTTTTTAAGATGCTCCGTCTAAAAATGACCGATGCTTTTTAAAATCTTTGCAAAGAGTTTTTATGTTAGAAAAGTGGTCAATATTTTATGAATAAAATTAACTTTGGGAGATAAAATATAATAAATAAACATTTAATTCTTTCATTTAATTAATTTTGACAATAAATTACAACCATTTATCTGTAACAAAAACACAAAAATATTAATTTAGGTACTTTATTAGTAATACTGGCTATTTTTATACCTTTGCCTAAAAAAAAACGTTGATGCGCGCGCATGGCTAATTTGTGGACAAGTATAAATTATTTCGCGCGCTTTTTCTTTTCGCTGTATTGTTTTTATTTGAAAATGTCGTCAAGTAGTGATGAATTTATTAATATGACACCGCCACAAGTCTTAAACGCAGCGAAAAAGGCTACTCTACGCCTCTTACCTGAAAAGTCGACCGATAGATACTTACAAATTTTCATTCACTTATCAAAATTTCATCATATGGAAAACAAGCTAAGATGCAAATTCATTTTCAGAAAATGTGTTTTTAGCCTATTTCATGGAACTTTCTCAAAAATATAAGTCAAGCTCATTGTGGTGCTTACTATTCAATGCTAAAAAGCACTATGAAAACAAACCATGGTATTGATATCAAGTCATACTCCAACTTGATAGCATTTCTAAAAAGACGCTCAGATGGCCATGCAAGTAAAAAGTCGAAAGTATTTTTGGCTGATAATATCAAAAAGTTCCTAAAAGAAGTTCCGGATTGGCGATATTTGGCAACAAAGGTCAGTTGAAACTAAATTATTGTTATTAATTTCTTTCACTTTCGTATTTCTTTACAATATAGGTGTTTATATGTTCTTTTTATCTGTTTTCAGGTTGTATTAATATTCGGTATAAATGGTGCATGTAGATGTCAAGAGTTGGCAAACATAACAACTAATGATGTCGAGAACCATGGGCGGGTTCTTCTTGTCCAGGTCAAAAACACAAAAAATAAAATTCCAATTAAAATTCGATTATATATACTAACCAACCCATTGGCATTAATAAATTGGGAGCAATGCCGAAAGAAATTGTCACTTTCTTAAATTTGCCTCAAGCACAAGAATACACAGGGCACAGTTTCAGAAGGTCCTCGGCTACATTGCTCGCCGATTCAGGTGCGGACTTATTGACACTAAAACGCCACAAAGGATCGCGGTCAAGCAATGTAGCCGAAGGATACATAGAAGACTCGATAAGAAATAAAGAAGAAATTAGCTCTCGCATTACAAGGAACATAAATTTGGAGTCAAGTGTTGACTTTCAACCATCTACGAGCACACACGCGTACATTCCACCATCGTCGCCGTAGCCGCAACCGCCTCCGCCGCCGCCACCGACTGTAGAACTGGGGAGATTGTAACTAATAATAATAACTTGACAACATTAAAAATGCCAACTGGCAACGTAACAATCACTTTTAAAAATTGTTCAAATTTCTATAACTGCTTTAACAAGTACTTAAACAAGTAACAAGTAATTAAAGATTTATTCGCTTAAGAAAGTAAAAGTCTTATTTATTTCCTCGCAAATGTGTTATAAAACGTCGTATGACATACATGCGCTTTGAAAATTACAGCCTCTACTTTCTTATAGCAATATCGCCTCGGCTGTAATTTTCAACTTTCCGCTCTTATATCATAATGTACTATTTAAATATTATTCATGTAAATGGCAAGTTCCGAAAACTTATAGTGCAGCCTATGTAATACGTCCAGTTAAAATTCCCCCTGCGGAATCAGAAAAACCAAAAACGGTACCTACATTTATTGTTTTATTAATTTCATACATGTCGTTAAAATCGGAACTCGTTATAAAATAAGCAACGCTACTTGGAATAATAACGCATAAAATGATAGTTTCATATCAAACGAGCTGTCACAAGTGAGGCAAAAATCAAATTCATGTAGGCGTATGGGATAAATACATGAAAAGTACATAATAACTTTATAGAACTAGAACCTGAAAGTTATTTACACGCGACTTTGGAGAATTGACGATGAATTTTTTAGTCAGTGTAAGTTCCCTGAATTAAGTTAAGAACTTTTGAGTCTGGGCAAGACAATTTTTTTAGTTGAGTACTGTGTGATGAACAAGAATAATGATTTTCATATGAAACTAATGCAGGCAAATACTAAATATATTCCGTAAAAATTCCCTACAATGTTGTCGCGGCGGTGTACATTTATAGAAATTCTGCAACAGTCGCGATATTGCCTATTCTCAAAAAATTACGTAATATAATTATTTTAAAACAGAATAGCAAAATGAGGAGAAAAAAATCCGTTACTGTGCAACATTTTCGTATCTTGTTGCAACGAAATTAATTTTCTGTTTTAGTGAATATTTACATAAACATACAAGTTGAAACGCGTTACTTCCTTGTGGAATAATAATAATAACGTACACATTCAACATAGCCCCGCACTAAAACCCTGTGTCGCGGGTGCCATGGACACACATAGACTACCAAAATATACATAGACGAGATAAATAAATGTCGACGCGGCGTTCCATACACACGCGTGTTTATCTGAGATGTGCAGTGAAGACGCTGCCATCATTTAGTTGGTTGTTAAACATTCGAGATGGCGCACACCGATGCGGTCCTCTTTGAAAATTATTTTACATCGGGTGTTGCTCACATTTTGCTATTTGACTAATTGTTTGAACATACATTTAAAGTTTTAAATTAGTCACATTGATTCGGTATGTAATGTTGTGGTTTTTTATTAATTTGTGCATTATAGTATTTGATAATCGCGAAATAGTATATAAAATTTCGCATTAAGTATCTCGTTTTGCAAGCATGTAATGACGCGTCCTAAAACAAGACAAAACATAAATCATAGATCAATGAGCAACAGAGTGTTCTGACTACACAATAACAGAGTATGTATAATATGATTATAAGTGGTTATAATCATATTATACGTACTCTGTTATATGTTCAAATCACAGACCACATAAATACTAGTAATAGACTGATTTAGTGGGCGGGGTCCGCGTTACCTAGCTTATGAAGAGACGTTCATATGAGTGTCAACAGCGCGTCAGTCAGGTAATTGTTGAACAAATATATCATATTTCAGGGAGAATAAAGATTTTTATGATGACTGTGTTTTAATATTTCAACCCTTCCAGTGATCGGATTGATTTGAAATCTAGTAGATTAATGAAAGTACGATGACAGTATAATAAATCATTAATACTGTGATTGTAGCATGTAGCTACGTATACGCACACGCCTGCGTAGCTAATATCAATTAATATTTGCGTGTAGTAAAACCTTATGCGTATTTGGTAACAAATGCGTGCGTGTAAAAGTCAGCTAAGCTAGTTATCGAAGACGTTCTTTAAATGCCATTTCTATATACTCCGTGATTAACCCTAATTATAGCAAGTATAAAGCAATGCCTAGTTCAATATTCCGCTAGTTATGAAATAATGTCGGTATCAATTAAATGTCACATCCCTATCTGTAGATTGTCAACTTTTTGCTTTTGTTCCAAGAAGTTTATGTTCTTAACTTTTATGTGACTAGTAATAATAAAACCTTATTAGATCCAAATAAGTTTCAATTATTTTTTTACCTTACGTTTTTTATTGTTGTCTATTTTCGTATGATATTTTTTAACCAATCAAAATTATGTTATCTTAGTACTAATGTAAGATTACGTTTCCAAATGTGTGCGTGTGGCGACACCGGTTTTGATACAAATGTTGCTTGATGCCATTTCCATTCTTTTCTTTCTTCCGTGGTCCAAATAAATACTAGTAATAGACTGGATAGGGGGCGGGGTCCGCATTACATAGCATAAGAGCCTTAGACTATGGACTTAGACTATTTGACATGTATAAATCAGACGTTATATGTATATGATGCATTTAGACGGTGAAAACATAAATTAAGTATTGATAAATATGCGTCGCTGCAGCATTAAGGGGTGCGGCAGTAGAAAAAGCGGAAATCAACTGAATGTTACATTATACGTGTTATTTTACTGCCTATAAATCATACAATAGACGAAATATCTCATGTAATTAGACTCATTTTAAGTAGTTTATTCATGTCTTGCTGAATTTTGCTTTGGTTACTTTACATTGCCTGTTAGTTAGTATATTTTGATGATTGTTTATAACGATTATTTTGAGATAGTGTTGTTCTTGTAAGCAGATATATTATCGATATTCTGTTATTAAAACAAATCACTACGGAGTTTTTATTATTTCATTATTATTATTTTTAAAGTTGACTTACAAATGAAAAAAGAAAGAAAGAATGGTTGAAAATTATAGGACTGCCGAACATAAACATTGGATCAAATACCGTCTTCGTTTGTTCGCTCCATTCAAATTTAAATAGAACTTTGAATGTAACTAGATTACATGATAATGCAATTCCATCGTTACATTTATTGGTAAATAACTTTATATATAATTTTGATTAAAATGGCTCATTACTTAGCCTAGTAATAATAGCCTAGTATTCAACATACTTTGATTACAGTAAACTACACAAATTTGCAAACATAAAACACAGTAACAACCGTTTCAATATTCAAGCCATACATTTGCATGTCGATATTGACTTATCTATGATTTGGTACAACACTAAATTCACCATTTGTGGTGGACATTTTTGGTTTCGGTAGGGACGTTTATTCCGTAGATAAGGCAGCTCCTTTCCTTTATTTTTTTCCTCCTCTTCCTCTAAGATAAGAGCAGACGCTTCCGAAAGTGTCAACAGCGCGTCAGTTGTCATTCAAATGTACAAGAAGTTCTTTAGAAGATTGTTTGGTGAAAAAATAGAAATATGCCAGTATATCATGTCGCTTAGGAAGGCAAAGTTTAAAAAAATATTCCGAGAGTGATTTCATTTCATGCAATAAAGTAAGTACTGAAACTCTGTATTTCCTAATATTTTGAACAATACATTATTAATATTTCGAAACACGAATATGTTGTAATCCGGTAATAATTAGGAGATCCATTAATTTTACAATCAAAAAGAATACCAAGATATTTAACCTCGCCAACAACTGGGATTATGTTATTATTAAAAGAAACATTTATTGCAGGATGGACTTTACGCCATGAGAAAAACACAATGTAGAGTTTTTACTAGCAGATAACTCTAGACCATTCGATCTAACCAGAACTTTAATAATTTCAATTTATTTGATAGTACATTCACAGCTTGGGCACTTAGATTAGATTCAGCATACAAAGGAACATCGTCAGCATATTGCAAAATATAAACTCCATTACCTCAGTTTCTATTTAAATCATGAGTGTATTTGTTGTACAATATGGGACTCAAAACAGACCTTTATTTAAAAACCTTTATTTATTGTCCTCTGTAAAGAATATTCATAATTTAGAACGTTAATAGTTCTACTGTTTAATAAATTTATGATGCACTTAGATAATAATGGTGGACCTCTAAACAATCTAATTTTGATAACAATATTGTAAAAAGAACATTATCATATGCTGATGTCTAAAAATGCAGCTAAGATAGAATTACCGATCGAAAAAGCTAATCTTATATCTGTTGTAAACATAAAGAGACAGTCCATGGTGCTTCTACCTTTTCTAAATCCGTATTGATTATTGGGCAACAAATTGTTGTGTTCAACATACCAATCCAACCGAGTTTTCACTAAACTTTCAGCAGTTTTGATTAAAACAGAAGGCAAGGCAATGGGACGGTAAGATGAGCTTTCTCTTGGATTTTTATTTGGTTTTAAAACTGGAACACTGTCTGGCTTTTCCAAGATGGCGAAATTTCACCTGCCAACATGGATATATTAATCAGCTGTAAATAATAATAAAGGGCAGAATCATCCAAATTAGATAAAAGGGAATAAGTAATTCCATCACTACCACAAGCAGAGTCTACAGTATTAGATAAAATGCCTCTTAATTCTTTCAAAGAAAATGGCAATGGCGTATCATGTTCCAAACAACAGAAGAGTTGGTACTGGGACTAATGGAATCACAAAATCTACGCCAGCTTTGTAACTTCTTTTCTTTGAGAGTCTGAAACAAAAAAGACTTGAGCGACTCAAAGTTCTCGACAGTCATACTATATCGATATCGTTCTTCAGCCTCTTTACGCCCTTTAACAGCAGAAATACATTCTTCATCCCACCAGACAGGGGGATAAGGTTTGAATAACTGGTTTTAAAAGGGAAAATTACATCAGCACACTGAGTAATTAGTAAAGCTAAAGCATTTGAATTTTCTATGTCATTATTGCAATTTATATCAGGTAGGGTAGACATCTTTGACTTAATAAGCTTTTTAAATTGATCCCATTTATCACCTTGCAGGCTGTATTTATAGTTACACTTGTTTTTTAAGTTCTTTTTATTCTGAAATGGAAAAGTAATGACTATGGGGAAGTGATCACTACCAAAGGTAGATATCAAGGTCTGCCAGTTAAGGAAAGTGATAAACTAGGAGAACATATTGAAAGGTCAATAGCACTAACAGAGTTGTTGGTGTTGGGGTCAGTAATGTGAGTAATCTATCATCTATATTGCTGTGAACTATTTCTGTTGTGTGCTTGTAAAAGAACAATATACTTAAATGAAGTGAGTCGAACTGTATCCTGTTTTCTTGGTGCTACACAACCCTTTACCTACCTTGGGACCGTAAGTCCACCACAATACCATAAATATAGGAAAAAAGGGGTCCATACCGACAACAATTGCAGCATTGAACAGTTGGAAAGATGTACAATTCGACTTGAAGAGCATTACAAAACATAAATACTCTTTTTGTCAAAACTTGCCCATCAAAGGTCACAACTACAGTTTGGGAGGGTTTTCACGTAGTTTGATTGTCAACGGTCACCTTACAGTTCAAACGTCTTATCTTAACAATATCTCCACAAGCAATAGGAACTTACATACTTTCTTTCACTTCTTCGGGGCTTAGGTCTGCAGTAATTCCACGAAAGGCCCATTCTGGTAACGCTAGAGGTACAAAAGCTGTGTAGTTGCTAGCTACCAAACTATTGTCATTCAAGAAAAAACTAGCGTTTTGAAAGTCTGAGAAGGACAGGCAAACTCTGTTCCTGTCAATATTTTTCATACTACCGTAATTATGTTTTTAACTGTTCTTTATAAGAAAATTGCCAAAGTGAACTGGGTGTATAGAGGTTCCGTCATTAAAGGAAGTGGTTAATCTTTGTATATGAACTACATACGGAGAGATATCATGGTGCTCAAACAGTCGGTGGCCTGGCAATTCCTGGTCTTTCTGGGTAATGTTAGTATTCGTGGAAGGGGTAGTTAAAGGAGTAGCAACAAGTTGAACCGGGGAAGCTGAATGAGGTGTCGAGAAAATTTTTGAAGTACTATTTAAACTTGGTACCGCAAATGTCGCTATCTGAACAACCACATCCATTGTCTGATTGAGACTTATGATTTCGTTTTTTCTTATTGCAATGTTTACAGATTTTCGCTGACGAATACGTTTTCTTCCTTTTAAAGAGTTATGAGTATGGTCTGTGTCCATACTGGAATTATTGGAGGGAATAATCACATTTCAACCAACTGAGGGGACCGTGCCCCTTGAATCAGGGGGCTCGTCCATTTTAGGTAAAAAGAAAAATGATAAAACTCACCAGATGACGATGATTATTACACAAAAAAACAATATATACAATCAAATAAATAATATTTACACAAATACTACGCTCCTGACCACCTAATTACTATTATTATTAAATTTTCAATTTACAAGCCGAAAAAGTAACGCGCCTAAATCGATTTAGGCGGGTTACTTTCAACCTAAAAATCCTATGGTAAATTATATATATGACTAGTAATAATAAAACCTTATTGGATTCAAATAAGTTTCAAAATTTTTTACCAATACTTTTTTAGTATCGTTTCATTTCGTAATTTATAACCAATCAAAATTATATTGTCTTAGTACTAATGTTAGATTACATTCTTAAATGTGCGTGTGGCGACACCGGTTTCGATACTAATGTCGCTTGACGCCATTTCCACTCTTTTTTTACATCCGTGATTATAACAGTTACTAAGGTTACCATATGAATTTAAAAAATATAAAAAAAGACTAGGCTCAACGATATCTATGTACTTGACTAGGTTGCATGGTCTAAAGATCTTCAGAAAGTAAATGGCGAAAAATGTTAAAAAAAAAATTACGAAAATAATTACAATTTTGATTTCGCTATAATTTCGTTATGATAGAGGTACAAATTTTTTAAGAATTACTACTAAATAGTACAATTTTAGTACATTTTTTTGGTACCAAATATGTCAGGATTCGTTAAGGTGCTTAATGCACCCTGAAATCTCAACATATTTTGTTTTATTTCTCAGAAACAACCAGCAAAACGAGCTTGAGTTTCTTTTACTTAAAGAGTACTATTAAGATACAAATTTTTGGTTATATAATAAGTTTTTATAATACTGGTAATCCGAGGTACACCCGCCATATTGACAGTCAATACGGCTGGTGTACCTTTGATATTGCTTCGTTCTGATGGAGGTATAAATTTTTTAAACAGGTACTAAAGGTACGGACAGCGGCACATCAGACTACACTTTTTGTTCGAAAATCGCCTCCAGTGCAACGGAATAAGATACGTCAATGTGCTGGCGTGTGTACAAATTAGGTACATTTTTTTTTATACCAAATTTGTCAGGATCCGTTAAGGTACTCGTACACCCGCCATTCTGACTCTCACCGCGGAAGGCCCATAAGTCAATATATTGTGCAATTAATAGCGATTTTGCCATTAATTCCCCAACTATGGATAAATACAATCTAATCTGCCTGGCTAGCTCATTCCCAATAGATATAGACTATCACGTCTGTCCACGGTACTACAGTACTGATACTCTTTGACAAAATTCAACTTTAAAACATTTTGTTTGGAACATGTAGTTGCTGTGAATGTTCCTGTCTATAGATTGATATCGTTGGCTAAAACGGAAATAAAATGAATGTCGCCAAAATTTAAAATAAGAATCCTTAAGATTTTTTTATAAAAAAGAGTCTAATCCAAATTTACACAAAAGAGTTTTTATTTCATTGCAAGGGCGAAAGCTTAGGAACGGCTTTATGGAAACGGCAATTTCTTATTTTCAAAATAATTCGAAAGGCTGGTCACAGGAGTAAAATATCAATACAATATAAATCGTAAGAAATAATTTTGTCTAATAATGTAAATTAAATTTTTATTGAATTGATATTCAATTATTTTTTGTGAAATTACTCCACTAGTTTGTTATAATTATTAATACAAAGATCGAACACTCAAAAAAAACACTCAGAAAAAATTCCTTCGATCCGGTCGGATTCGAACCGACGTCTTCTTGCATACCGTGTCAGACGCTATACCAACTAATAATGTTTATATACTAATAAAAATTAACACTTTTTTTACTTATCTTGAAGTACCATGTATTCATGCATACAGAAAGAATTCATTAGCAGCTTATGTATTAACGAAATTATATTATTACTTTATGAATCCGGGCTTGCACCTCTGACTTTTCTCATAACTTGTGTGCGTTTAATTTGAAATTTATCATGAGCTTTCCTTGAAGGAAAACATCGTGATGAAACCTGCACGTTGAAGAAGGTTCACAACCCTCGGAAAACGTGTGAAGTCCCCAACCCGTATTGGGCCAGCGTGACGGACTATGGCCTAAACCCTCGTCTGAAAGGAGACACGTGCCCAGCAGTGGGACGTATAAAAGGGTTGATGATATGATCGACGAAAATGACAATTCACAGTTTTATGTTCTCTGACACAATTGCAAAGAATGACCTTTTGATGTGATATATAATTTGTTCACTTTTTCACAAAAGTAGCGTCCCCCATTGGGGAGTTCTTGAAGCACCTTTATGTTATGCATTTAAATGGAACTAAGAGCTGCGTAAAAAATGGCGCTCGCATTGCTGTATACGGCCTGCAGAACACTCTATAGTGCTTGCGTTTAAAAAGAAACAAAAGAAACAAAATACTTTTATTTGTTTACCACAAATAATACCACAAAAGAAAAAAGGCCCTTCCGAAAAATTCGGATTGGTTCTGTAGCCTACGTCGGAACTTTATTTACTCGGGAGCCAATCAGGTACTTTTAATCGTTATTTCCTTCAATAAACAAAAATGTCGTAACACTGACTTGATAGATGAGCGATGCAGACGGTAGTCGATATTGTGTGAGATGGATGTTAAAAAATTTTGTCATCATACTTGTTCGTAAACAGTATCATGACATGCAGGCAAAGTAATGTCCTAAATTGTGCACACGGGTAAATAATCCATAGGGCGATAATGTAATGAAAAATCATTATGGATTATTAGTCAAAATTGGGCAAAAAGTTTTTATGCTCGAATTTGGAAATGATTTATTTTATATCTAATACATTGCGGATGCCTGGTATGTGCCTTTTATAACATTTTATTTCGAGTTGTATTGTCTATGGAAGAACAGCTGGCAATGTGTTTGAAAAAAAAACTCGCCATTTGCAAAATCCGTAAATTTTGTATTGTGAAGCCATATTTATTCATACAAGAAATAAATTATCATTGTATCTATTTCCTCGAAAATGTATATGTACCACGGGCTCCAAAAAATTATAAACCTAGAGTCATTAAAGCCTTCAGCTTTCGGCTTACACTCTCGTACAACAAACTATCGTTAACATTGACTTACAAATAAATGGACGACGGGTCTAATACAAAAACCACGAAAAAAATGTCCCAAGTCAACCTATTCGAAATTTAAATTGTAATGTCATCGCAGTATCGCGCTGTCAGTCGAACAAATGAAGACTAAAGCGGAGTTTGGCGCTCTGTATACGATTTTAGCGCCTTACGAGTGCGGACACTTTTTAGCGCGGACCCGACGTCCATATAATTGTAAGTCAATGATCGTTAATATTTTTTTATTTATCGCCCTGAATACACAATATACTATTATGTATCCGCCATCCCTACACCCACACTACAGAGGCTGCTCCTATACACATGTACCTGTACACATACAGGCTCTGTTCCTGTACATGAAGGTTATGAATTTAAGATTACCGTGTCAAATTACAAAAAAATACATGGTTTAGTAAAAAATTCTTTAACGGAAAAAGCTACTACTTGCCCAAAAGGGAATTCCATAAAATAATCAAAAAGCTTTGACAAAAATATTAATGAACACGTATGTAGCAGAGAAAGGCAGAAGAATTTCAATTACTACTACCGACGTTACGCGCCGTACATGTATCGTGCAGACTACTCCGGGAATGTGACCCCTTTTTTTGAACAGCCCTTTGCACGGGTTCAGACAAAAATGGCGTCATACTCTTACGAGTATTGGATAGGTGTTTCTTCGCGTCCACATTGACGGCGAATGACGAGAAAAGAAGTATTTCAATTTAGTCTGTATTTTTTTCTTCACAATATTCTGATAATACCTTCTCCTTAAAGTTCAAGGTGTACTTCGGTTGGTATTCTTTGTATAGCGAATATTTTAAAATGTTGCGAAGTATTACAATATCAATAAACAAAGTGCTTGATTTTTTTTTCTCTATTGTACGTGTGGCGCACTATAAGTTTCCGGAATGAATAAGAAAAAAATACTATAAATGGTCAGAAATGAATTTATTGTTTCTCAAAATATTCTCCGTTGGCGTTAATGCACTTTTTCATACGAATGAAACAATTTTGAAAACATTTTTACCACTCCTCCGTGACAAATCTGAAACACATTTTTCATACTCTTCGACAGCCTCTTCAAGTGATGAAAATTGTTGACCGCGTAACTGGTTTTTAATTTTTGGAAATAAATGAAAGTCACAAGGTGCCAGGTCTGGACTGTACGCGGGATGGCTCGTAAGGTCAACGTTGTTCACCTATAAAAATTCATTTGTCTGTCTGGCCGTGAGAGAACTGGCATTATCGTGGTGCAAGATGATACGGCATTTACGGTTATTTTTACGGAGTTTGTCAATAACTTCCGGCAAACAAATGGTCGTGTATCAATCACTATTCACGGTACAACGATTCTCCAAAGTTGCCACAGTAGTCAGGTGTCCAGTTTTATTAAATAAAGAAGCAATCATCCGCTTAGAGGCACTTTGCACGCGCGCCACTTTGGTTGGTTTCGACTCATCTCGAAGACCCATACGCTCGATTGCTGCTTCGTTTTAGAATCGTAACTATAAATCCATGTTTCGTCACCTGTTACTATGTCCCACACCAAATTTGACGCCCCTTGTGATGCGATCCGTTGTTTGAGCCTCAGCCAAATTGTGTGGGATCCATCGAGAGCACAGCTTTTTCACATCCAAATGTTTGTGTAGTATTGATTGTATTTGACTCATGCCTGCGCCTAAAGATGCCCGAAACTCATGGTATATCACATGCCTGTCTGTTTTGAACCAATGAAATATTTTTTATTGCACATTAAAAATTACAATGACAACACAGAACATTAATGTAAGCATCACAGAGAAAAATAATGTACAACAGGCGACCTTATTGTTAAGTAGCTATTTCTTCCAGGCAACCTTAGTATAGGAATGTAACAGTTGGAATGGGGTGCAACCGAAGAGTATCTTGTAATGAAAGTGGTTACAAATAAATACACTACTCATCAATAAAGTGAATATATACTAACTATAATATCAAATATATGTATATATATATATATATATATATATATATAATTTTGTAGGTATAATATAAAGATAAATAGCAATAATAATAAGATAAAAATACAAAGGACATTATAACACTATGTAAAAGAAAATAAAATGAAGGAATGGACATAAATAAAAAATAAAATAAATTATAAGACTTAGTAGTTAAGGAAATGATCCTTAACACGACATTTGAAGGAATCAAGAGAAGGGGATCGACGAATAGGTTCTGGGAGAGAACTCCATAAACGGGTAGCAGATACAGTAAACGAGATGTTCAGTATGAGTGTACCAGAGGAGCGAAGAGGACGGCAGAGTGTAGACGAGTGAAAAATAAAACGTTCTTTAAGCTAAAGAGGCGTAAAGGGATGGAATAAAGTAGAGTAAAGAAGGGAAAATGTGTGAAGGTCTCTACGCCCCGGTGTATGGGCAGCTACTTAAGTTGTGCGCGAACCTGGGAAACATGGTTAAACTCACGAAGTCCATAAATAAATCTTACACATATATTTTGGAGGCGTTCCAATTTATTAAGCAGGGTGACTGTCAAATCCGGATAACAAACATCTGCGTAGTCTAAAATTGGATGTAGAATGCTCTGAGCCAGCGTAATTTTAGTTTTAATAGGCAAAAACTTCTTCAGTGTCATAAGTGATAAATGTGCACCAAACACCTTCCTGCTAACCTCAGCAACGTGTGGCTTCCATGTAAGACACTGATCAAAAATTACCCCCAAGTTCTTAACTTTGTATAAATAGGGAGTACGAACACCATTGAAAATTACAGGCGGTAAGGATTCAATACGAGATATATACCATGGACTACCAATAATTATACATTGTGTTTTTGATGGGTTAACCCTTAGACCAAAAAACACACTCCAGTCAAGAATACACTGAAGGTCCACATTGATGGCATGTTGTCGCTTTGATGTACATTTGTAGAAATTCTGCGTAATGCCTATTCTCAAAAAATTACGTAATATAATTATTTGCGAACAGAATAGCAAAATGGGGAGAGAAAAATACTTTGCAACATTTTCGTATCTTGTTGCAACGAAATTAATTTTCTGTTTTAAAACGCGTTACTTCCTTGTGGAATGTGATGTTAGTATTCTGTTTTATGTTTGTCTGACGTAATTTTACACTCATTCTCCGCACATTTCGTCATTTTTAGCTAAAGTTCTTGAGCTGTTCGCGGTGCAAGTTGACCTTGAGCACTGACGGCCCGCCCGCTCGTGTATGCCTATTTGGGTCCCTACAATTCTGCCGTCCGTAATCAAAAGGGCGCATGTGACATTTTTTGCCAAAAAATATGTTACGTACAATGCTATATACAATGCTACTATTTTTACTTTTTTCCTGTGTGAATTAGGTATGGAGTTGCTGTAAGAGAAAAGGGTGTAAGCACCCACAGTTTTATGATGGAACTAAGATAAATGGACCTATTTACATAACAACTTTGTTAAAAGTAATTGAAAAGGCGTAATTGCGTATATACGCCACTCGTTTTAACACATTTCAATCGGTTAAGTAAACGAAAAGACACAAGTCACATTCTCATACTAAATTCGTAGTTGAAGGGACGTAAGTAACCACTTGGCCTTTTGATTTAGCACATGCTTGATATTGCTATGGTGACTTGGATGCATCTGCCATTATGACTCAATAGAAAGGGAGCTAGTGATCACATGCGCCTTTTCAATCAAGTATTTCTGCTACTTTCTAGGACGCATGTAGTATAGCGTCTATTTTTGCATTATGTTAGATAATCGTCATGGTAATACTACGTTGCAAGGACGCAAGTACACACAAGAGCCCTTCCTTCTTAGCACTTTAGGAGAAACCGGGATGTGGGAGGGAGGGACGCATTGATATTCGGTCAGTTGCGCCCTGCGCGAGAGTAGCTTATGCGCAATTTACGTAAAGTAAGTGCGAGTTTTGTGTTTTATACAATTTATGTATTTACATTCTTGAAATGTCTCTTTCTTAACAGTGTTTAATTCATGTCATAAAATAAACAACACAACAATTTGAAATCACATATTGTATAGGTATTTTGTTCTAGTTTAGGAAATATTTCCTATGTATGTAGGTACTCGTAGATATAGTAATATAGCAGTAGAAAATATTTAATTATTAAAATAAGTATTTAATATGTACAGCAATATAACTAAATGTATCGATGTGATTATATAAAGTAGTAAATAAGGTCCTTATTGTCTAAAGGTTTTCTTTGGGACAGTTCATAATAATTATTTATTTATCTATACACTATTTACATATATTACATAATATTGTTGCAGTCAAGAAATATAAAACGTTTTCGTGTTGTTATATTAGTTTCTAAGGCATTAAACAATCAAGACAATACTCAAGAAAGCTTGATAAATTCAGAGAAGGAAGCAGTTGGAAATTTTTAGTATGGATATGGATGTAGACAAAAGCTTCTTGAACGACAATACGGAGATGTTCGAAAAATCGTCCATGGCTGACACGAATTTTAACACTACTAATAAGTCAATTCAAGATCCCTTAAGAGTCGAAAACAACCCTGAATTTTATACTGCGTCAGATATTAATGATAGCATATCAGGACCAGAAAATCTCGTTAACATTCAGTATAATAATGTACGTAGCGGAGAAAGCAACATAATTCTAGGCAACGTGCTATAAAAAGAACGAGCGATAGGAACTCTACCTAGCTACTGCAGCAGGACCACGTCTGACAACGACGTTTTCAACTAAAACGATTCACTTCAGTTGTTATCAATTATTTAAATGCGTACAATTTTTAATAAAAACTAATACTTTTCACATTTTTAGTTAGTGTTTTATTTATGTTTTGATAGCCATAACCTCAGTTAAAGTCTACATGCAGAAAACTATTGAAAAATTAGATGACAGGATAATCTATAAACTCACATTTAAAATAAAGAAGAAACATTACCTTTCATCTAAGTAATAATAACCTGTAACGGTCTTTGCTACAAAATTAAAAAAACGCATATAACCACATGTGCCCTTTCGTCTTATTATTACACTAACGATAAAATAGTGCTAAGTTGAAAAGGCATAAGTGGTTACTTGCGCCCATCTTACCTAGTATTGAGTATTGTACGAACATTTTTTACTAAGATGGAAAGGAAAAAGGTTAATAATTCGATAATTGATCATAAATAATTAAATATTTTATTTTTACATTATGTAAACCTATTATATTGCGTTTGCAGCAAGTGTCTTTGTCTTTTCATTTGGCGACAGCAGACATTTTAAATTTTTTTTTCTTTAAGCCTTAGAATAATAACGCATAGAAACCTAGTCCGCACACGCTAAGTGAGGCAAATTGAAGCGCGCCCAAAGGGCCTACACGAGTGGGCGGGCCGTTACTGCTCAAGGTCAACTTGCACCGCGAACAGATCAAGAATTTTAGCTAAAAATGATGAAATGTGCGGTAAATGAGTGTAAAAATACGTCAGACAAACATAAAATAGATACTAACATCACATTCTACAAGGAAGTAAAGCGTTTCAACTTGTATTTTTGTATAAATATTCACTAAAACCGAAAATTAACCTACTACTAAAACTAGCCTACATGAATTTCATTTTTGCCTCACTTGTGACAGTTCGTTTGATATGAAACTATCATTATATCATTTTTCTAAGCTTTTAGTTTTTTAGTTATTATTCTAAGCTTTAAACATTATTTTCTCGGATTTGACTTTTTGTGTCAAGAGCCCTTTTAACTAAGGGCGACAGAATTTGCCCAACTTAGCGTGTGCGGACTAGGTGTGTATGCGTTGTTATTCTAAGCACGTAACATTTTAATGCATATGATTCTTCAATTTTTGCGCGCCATATACGCCTCATTTTTTTCTAAACTACTTTCCGGATATATTAGGTGTTTTTGTAATAGGCTACTCCTCTAGAAAGCCACCATTCCAAACCAATACACCAAGTGTATTAGTTTTTTTTCGTACGTTATTTTATTTTAAATTTATTTTGTCAGTTTCCCAAATGTCAATTTTTAAATTTCGCTTCGAAGGATAATTGCGTATAATAGCAAGTATAATCTTCATAATATATTTATACTTTGAACTTCTACTAGTAGGTATTTTATGGTCGTAAATAAAACAAAGGAAAAATATTAAATTGTCTCGAGTTCTTAGGTTTTCGCGATTGTTACACATAGGAAATGAAACTATTTTTCCGGATTTAAATCGCGTATATTTGTTTTTTCAAAACAAACCGACGTTTCGGGCCCTTCACAGGTCCCATGGTCACAGTTGACTGAGGTGGTACAGTCTTCAATCAGTTATATCTAATATTGATGCAAACCACCCTATTTTTTCACTATAGTTACAATAGTTATTAATTAAATACCTTATTTTTAATTTTACAAGGAAAACATTCCAAATTACGCTACATTAAGTTTTATGAATTATTTTATTGAATGAATTTTTATTAAGTTTAATTTATTATTCATTAATAATAGAAATTAGAACAAACTAAAACATATTAATTAGTACTGCAGTCTAATGTCTGTTTGGGATTTTTCATTAGAGGAAATCTTGGATCCCAAACTGGTGGTACGGAGAAACCATCTTCCCTGTTGAAATTAGGATGTTTTTTAATTTCAATGGCATTTCGCAGCATCCTGGGTAGATAATGAACTTCTTTTGCAAGGACCTGGGGTTTGTCAAACTTCATTGAATGTGTAGGTTTATCCATGACATGCTCGCAGATTGCAGACTTATATTAAATCATTTGTCTTACAAATATTAAATACACATATTAAATTGTCATTATCATTTTGACAGGAAATAGTAGTAGTAGGAAGTAGTAGTTGCCGTCATTGTTGAGATAATAAAATAAGCGATAAGAGATGTGCAGCCATTGCGTTCCATCGACTTTACTTCTCTAGTCATTACCTGGCGTAAATACTTCAATGATTTTGCGAAACGATGAGGTGTGTCTAATGAGGCAAAATTTTCATCACACGGAATGTTTGACAATCTTGTGCCTTATCGAGTTTGTTACCTACATGGATGGATATACTTACCTACTTTATCAGATATAGTCTATTCATGTCATGAATTTAGTAGATAGTTGTAAATATCACTGTTATTTTATAGTCATGGCGTTTCATGATCAGTTTGAATTTTCTTCTGCATTTCACGTGATTTGAATGCTATATGATTAGTTCGAATTTCAAACTGAAAAAGGAGGAGGTTATACGTTCGGCATGTTTATGTACGTTCTCCGATTTCTCCGCCAATTGTAGACCGATTTTGAAAAATCTTTTTTGTTTGAAAGGGTACATTCTCGTGGTGGTTCCATTGTCACCAAGACAGAATCTGATAAGGGGATCCCATGGAAATCTACAAAAATCCTCAAATTTTATAGGTTTATTAGTGTATTCACCGATTTCTCCATCAATTGTGGACCGATTTTAAAATTCATTGGAGTCGATTTTTTTTCAAAGAAGAAGTTATAATTATTAAAACAAATCAACTATGGTAATGGACATACTGTTTTCCATTTTTTTATACGTCAAACGACGACAGGAGGAACAAGTCGTGCGACTTGTGCTAAGCGATACAGTAGCAGACAGTTGTAGTGTCACTCAGAACTATAAATCAGAAAGATCTGAGAGGCACTGCGCCCATTACATCGAGACATAAATTGATAAATCCCATGTGCCTGTAATTTCGCTAACACCATTAGATACCCTTCAAAGTTGGAACACAGTAACGCTCTCATTACTGCTTGGCGGTAGAAATAGGTAGTAAGGTGGCAGTTATTCCTTGAAGGAACTCTTTCACAAGGAGCTCTACCTCTACTAAAGTTTAAAATTCCAGTTAAATTGTATGGGAACTTTTTAGAGCGTACTATTTGTACATACGTACTATTCATAATTTTATAAGACATAAATACGCAACGTAAATAAGCCATGATATTATTTCCGCGCATTCGCTTATTTTTCCCTTATCTGCATAATCACCTTTGCGGTATTCCGCAGTTACCTGGAGTTTTTCTACCTCACCGGGATTTTAACAAGGAACCTCATTTCCTTTCCGACGATACTCACTTTTATAACATTTACTGAAGGGTATTTGCGTGCGACAATTCTATCACGTGTATATGGCAAAGCTTTTAATCTTGTCATCACCAACAAATGCGTGATTGTATGTTACGAAAAATCTCTATCCAGGTAAGGAGCCCGCTAAATAATAAATATTAGTAAATAACATAATAATAATATCATTTATTATCTCCCAAAAAGTACAAAATATAAGTACATGATTGAACATAGACCTTATATATGGGAGACTGGAGCCCAAACTAGGTAAGCTCTGTGCTTAGGGCATGCAAAAACCGTGTGCCTTTGAAAACCGGATTTTTCGGTTTTAATTTTCGGTTACCCGGTTATCCGGTTTTAGTATTCAGTATTCAGTATCAGTATCGCTCTGGCGATAGAGTCTATGCCACTCACACTTGCAAGGACATGGGAGGGGGCTATAGTGTCTATATAGGTTGCATGCCATACTAGCTATATCCCTAGCCTCCATGGACCAGGGGGCCTAAAAACTAAGCGCTTAAAAGTATAAACAAACTTAAAAAAACAACCAGGCAATCCGTGCAAGATATTCTGTCAATTAAGCCATGGAACGAACCAGCAGACCCTACAAATTTTTCTGTGTTTGTTGCAAGGGGCCTACCACAACCTCTTAAAACAATATTACTTTAACATTACATTGACTTTTCGTACCATAACGCGCTTAAAGTAAGCTTATTGTAATGTTAAAACTATGTTGTTTTATTGGCAGCTTTGTGACTATTCATTCACTCAGTTCGTGCTATGACACGACTTTAACATTAAAGTAATATTGCTCTTATGTAACATGTAGCAATGTTAAAATAGTGACACGGATGCAATGGAAATAATATTATTTTCAGTTTTAATGTCTTAATATTGATTTGTAATGATTAAAAGTTAAGTTGAACTTATTTATTTACATATATTCCTGCAATATTTTGTTTAGTTTTTTAAATAGCACACAGTAAATAATTTTTCGTTAAATAAAAATACGCGATGTTTATTTCGTAAAATTATAACAGCGCCATCTATATGCTCCTTGGCGAAACTAACAGTTGACACTAGACTATAGTTCCGAATTCACATCATGACTATCAAGATTCAGCTTGTTTTATTTATTTTTCTTCATGAAAATGCGGAATAATTATTGAAAACAACGTAATTTTAATAGATTTTATTATTACATACTTTTCTTAACAGTCCAAATTCTCTGAATGTAAATAACATTAAGTACTTAAACATTATACTTATTATTATACTTATTATTATATATTATAAGACGATTCAGAACAGCAAAAAAGATAGAGCTGGCGTTAAACAGTTCACATAGCGTTATCTCGTTCCTATTTTTAGTAAGGAATAGACAACATTGGGAAATCATTCGTTCTTTCAATCATTTTAGCAATAATACATTACTTGGTTGACAGGTTCGTCATGGTACGAATATGAGTAATACATAGATAACCTCCTAATAGATGCCGCATACAGGGCGACTGACGCGCACCAGACATCCGTGCAATTGATCACATATAACATTTTGCAAAAATTCATCACTTAGTTTCGACCAAGTATCAGACCCGTGCGCATCTCCTGATATTCCTGTATTGTTACGCTGGTTTTGGTGAAACGAACTATAAAAATGACTATCTGTGCCGTAAATGGTGTGGAAAAACATCCACGACCTCAAACTTTCAAAAAGATGGAATCACGTTTCATCGGTAAGTTATAACTCCGGACTGTAAAGTAAAGCTACCTAGACAGGGCAATAACTCGGGCACACCCGTTAGATCGTCTACGGCAGATTGCGAAAAAAGCCAGTCTCCGTCGGGTGTTGAGGACCATGACACCGCATATAACACCGGGAAATGCAACAGCGATGCCAACATCTCGAGTGAGCTAAAACTTTTTCGTGAAGAAATGAGAGCTACAAGGCTAGAAATGATGGAGTTTAGATCCGCCATCGCTATGCTTTCCGCCAATGTCACGGCCTGCAATTCGCGCCTGGACACACTCGAAACGCGAATAGAAGAGGTCGAACGACAATCGAAGGAGCCGAAGCAAAATGAAGTGGAGTCTTTGGAACGCGTGATTTCTGAATTAAAGCAGGGTATTAATGATCGCGAACAAGAGCTCTTGCTAAATGACCTCGAAATAACGGGAATTCCGGAGGAGAAACAGGAATCTTTGGGCCACATAATTGCCGCACTCGCTGTGAAATTAAATTGCAAGCTGGACGAGCGAGATATTGTGAACGTGGAGCGAGCGGGACCAGTGCGTGGACTTGTGGAGGGCGACGGCGTGCCCCGGCCACGTCCGATAGCAGTGCGCCTCGCTAGACGCGTCTGCCGTGATATGCTGCTGAAGGGCGCACGAGTCCGCCGCGGCGCCACAACGGACGATATGGGACTGCCTGGAGCGCCACGACGTTTTTATGTTAATGAGCGCCTCACGAAAGCAAATCGCTGGCTGTTCGCAAGGGTCCGCGAGGCTGCACAAAGCACAAAATGGCGTTACGTATGGACTCGCGACGGGAAGGTATATGCCCGCCGGGAAAACGGCACCGAGAGGCATCGCCTGCGATGTGAGGAGGACATTGCTCGGGTTTTTGGTTTTGTCGCGGGTGGTTTTCGGCATACCTAAAAGTAATTATTATGCGGTTTTAGTTTTTACTTTTTTACATTATTATGTGTTTAACTCCTTGTTACATACCTATCAAGCTAAGAATGTCAATGTTTGTATTTTTGACCATTTTAAGCAATTATCATCGCCTTTTTACGTAAATGACCCGGTGGGTGACGAATCTGTATTTTTGACACTTTTTTATAATTTTTTGTTATATCTTTTTTTGTTTTGCTTCCTTTGTTTTTCTGTTTTTGTATTTAAATGATTCGTTTAAAATCTAACAATTTGAAGCTGGGACTGCTTAATGCAAGGTCTTTGAACACTGGGCGTGATGAGCTTCTAGCTGCTGTGAGTAAACATAGACCAGACATTTTAGCGTTAAACGAAACCTGGATTCGAGAAGGGGACGAGAACTCGGCACCTTTATTACCTGGTTATACCTTAAAACTTAGACCACGACCGAACGACGCGAGAGGCGGAGGGCTGGGTTTCTACATACGCCATGGCCTACGCGTGAGGAGCCGACCACACCCCGTGGCGGCCGTTGGCGATGCTTACGCTGGGTTGGAACAGTTTTGGTTGGAATTAACTCTGGCTGGCGCGGGTCGAATAGCGATCGCCACAGCTTATCGCCCGGAAAGGGTGACTGTGGGTTCAGCTATCGAGGCCTTAAGCGAATCGGTGAGTGCTTTTAATCACTGTGACCATTTATTCGTTTTGACAGATTTCAATGTAGACCTTTTACAACCGAGCACTAGCGCGGCTCGAGAGCTTTTGTCCTTTTTATACCAACGTAACCTTGAACAACTAGTAACTGAACCCACCAGGGTGACCAACTCCTCGGCCACACTCTTAGACCTTTTTATCACTAGTTCCCCTAATCTTTGTTGCAACGTGTCTGTTCTTCATAATGCCTGTCTTAGTGACCACGCAATGATAGTGGCTGAATGTAATATAAAAAGACCACCTAAAGAGGTGCCACACTATATTTATACAAGGAATCTAAATTCGATTGATGATACAGAGTTTGAAAGTGATCTACATGAACTTACATGGTCGGAGGTAGAAAAATGTTGTGGAGTTAATAACAAAATTGAACTTTTCAATGTATTACTATTATCGTTATATGATAAGCATGCACCGTCGCGTAAGTTGCGTGTTAATAATAGACCAACACCATGGATTACTGATAATATTAAATTAATGATGTCCTTACGCGATGAAGCACTTGTTAGAGCGAATAAATCTAAAATTGAATCTCATAGAGGCTATTATAAACAGTTGCGTAATCTGGTGAATGGGGCATTAGATAGAGAAAAAGGCGCTTATTTAAATTTTTACGTTAACAGCAATAAAAATGCACCAAAGAAAATGTGGAGTCATTTTAGGAATGTGCTCAGCAGTGGAATCTCAACCTCAATGCCACCTCACCTGAGTAACCCAGACGAGATAAACGACTTTTTCCTCGATATACCAGGTGTAGATGAAGTGGAAACAGACCACGTAAATTTAACCACCACCACATGCATAAAAAATAGTTTTAAGCTAGAAAAATGTTCAGATTTTCAGGTAATGAAAATAATAGATTCTATTAAAACTAAAGCCCATGGTCACGATGGTATAACGGTTGATATGATACGCAGGACTCTAAAAGTAACCTTACCTGTTATAACTAATATTATAAATACTTCTATTGAAACGAATGTTTTTCCTGATACTTGGAAAATAGCTAGAGTTAAACCCATTCCGAAGAGTTCTAAAGTCGAAGAAATTAAAGATCTGAGACCAATAAGCATTGTGCCCATTCTTTCAAAAGTCCTCGAAAGAATTGTTTGTTCTCAATTAACTACATATTTAGAAAATGAGAACATTCTGCCTGTTGTACAATCGGGTTTTCGTAAGAGACATGGGACGGACACCGCTTTGGCACACGTCATCGACGATATCATAACAGCCACAGATACTGGTAAAGTTAGTGCTCTTGTCCTTTTAGATTTTTCCCGTGCTTTTGACTGTATCAGTACTGAACTTTTAATCGCCAAGATGAGCTGTTATGGTGTAAGTAGAGGTGTCTGTGACTGGTTTCGATCATTCCTTACAAACAGACGACAATACGTAGAAATACAAAATTTAAGCGGAGATATCATTAAGTCAGGGGCTAAAACGGTAGGTAGAGGCACGCCACAGGGGTCTATTCTAAGTCCTATTCTATTCATACTCTACACCAGTGACCTTGTACATAACCTCAAATACTGCAATGTTCATTTATACGCCGACGATACACAAATTTATCACTCTTTCCTTCCCACTGACACCATGAAAGCAATAAATGACCTAAATCAAGACCTAGCTATTGTAAGCGAGTGGGCTAGTCGAAATGCGTTGGTTTTAAATCCTAACAAATCCAAATATATAATCCTGGGTTCCAAGTATCAGCGTAGCCGCGTCTTAGACCAAAATCCACTGGTTTTCATTGAGAATGCCAATATTAGTCGAGTGGAAACAGCTAAGAATCTGGGTCTTTTAATTGATAGCGACCTAAAATTTGAAGAACATATAAATTTGAAAATCCGTAATGCTTTCTTCAGACTTAGGCTGCTATACAAAATTAGAAAATTTCTAACTGTAGAAATTAGACAAATTCTCGTGGAATCGCTCGTATTATCTG
This sequence comes from Hyposmocoma kahamanoa, assembly GCF_003589595.1. Lineage (NCBI taxonomy): Eukaryota > Metazoa > Arthropoda > Insecta > Lepidoptera > Cosmopterigidae > Hyposmocoma > Hyposmocoma kahamanoa. The sequence continues at coordinate 11,366,334 of NW_020653726.1, forward strand.
TGTTCAACTACTGCGACACTGTGTATGGTCCTCGCATTCTGAAATATACACAAAATGCAATACAACGAGTGCAGAACGCTTGTGCGCGTTTTTGTTACAATATACCTAAGCGTGCTCACGTTACCCCTTTCCTGAACGCAAATGACGTTCTGAAAATGAACTATCGGAGAGATTTACATTTTGCATGTCTTATACACAAGATAGTTTATACACAAACTCCAAAATACCTCTATAATAAATTGAGCTGGTTTAGGGATGCTCACAGTAAAAATACACGGAGTAAGAACACCAAATTGTTATCCATCCCACGTTATACAACTGCTGGCTTTAGAGGGGGTTTTAAGCATGCAGCTGCCAAAATCTGGAATGATTTGCCACCACCTTTGCATGAAAGTATGTCCCAGCTAGATTTTAAGTCCAAACTGAGAAAAATATTTCTAATTATTCAGAAGGATGCTTAATCACCCCAGGGTCTTAAGAAAGAGAAAAAAATTATGTCGTTTCTGAGGATGAATTTAGAAATTGTTTTTATCTGTTTTATCTTTTTGTTTTATTGTTTGTTTTTTGAATATCATTTTTGTAAATTATTAAAATTTAGTTTCTTTTGTGCCTAGTTTATGTACTTTAAGTGAAATGAAAAGTTTTCTATTCTTATTATCGCGCTCCTCGCAGACATATTAGTAAATGGTCTGTACTACTAGTTTAAATTATTGGATACACCACTGTGAGACCGTAGCTCCTGCCAGGGAGGTTCTGGCTGAAAATCAGTGCTGGGCAAACTAAGTCTGCACAGCATATACTGAGCTCAGAATCCTCGCCACACAGTTTATTATAGTATATTTCATTTATATATCTATCTGTAAGACTTTTTTTTTATATAATTATAATTTAGAAGAGGAATAGAAGAGGATTTGTTTGTATATTTTTTTTTTATCGTGTGGCAAATAAATGGTTTATATGGTTTTATATGGTTTATATAACTATGTTATTTACAAGTTTAACATAGGTCAAATTAAAATGACTAACTCTAAAAAATTACGACGGAAACTGATCTCTCGTTGATGTCTTTCTGACAGGTCTCTTTCTTTTATTATGTTCTTACAATTAAGCGCCTCTTTTTGTCGAAGACACGTGCAACACTAGGGTTGGAAAAATTTGAGATCGTCATCTTAATCAGTATAACAAATATTATTAGTATATTACTTTTTTAACTACGTTTATAGATAGCACTTATTGTTTATCATTCTTCGACTACGTTTCGTGTGAAATTGGTTACATAAATTAGTTTTAGTAATATATTATTTTATGTCTTCTTTGATTATATTAATAGGTATTCTTGTAACGTAATACAATGAATAAAACATTCATGTTTTATCTTATCACTTACATTGTATGACCTAAACCTTCTATTACGACGTTATACATACTTAACGCCATAATTAATTTCATTAGTTATGCTTTTGTAAATGCGACAACTTATAATACTTTAGTATCTTGTTTTCTTACAATTCCCTTTTTCCTGTATCTAAATAGCATCCTGCTGTCGTAAGTCATTCAATAATTTATATATCTACTACCGTCACGCCTGTCTCCCATAGGGGTAGGCAGAGCTTTGAGTAAGACAAGCCCACCTTAGCCACGTTTAGCAAACGTTTTTATTAAAATTTTAGTATAACTTAGTGTACTAAATAGTGACAGGTTGCCAGCATGTCGCCTACATATAGAGATACTAAATTACACCATTAAAGCCATGCCCACAGTCCGCTTTTACGATTTGCGCGAAATCATAAGCAGCTGATACATTCTATACTTTTCTTTTGTTTTCAGATCAGTATTACCATTAAAGCCATGCCCACAGTCCGCTTTTACGATTTGCGCGAAATCATAAACAGCTGATACATTCTATACTTTTCTTTTGTTTTCAGATCAGTATGGAAGAATTTAATAATCTGTGTTACAATATTATCGTTTTTATTGACTAATTGGATGCAGACTGGTAAAGGTTGCCCATCTCTAGATGTAAGTGCAATTTGAGTGCATTTCTAGTTCGACCTTGAACTAGCGAATCAGAACGTCTTAATTGCATTCCCCGCTTCTCTTGCCTTCCTCCGAATTTGGTGACCTCGGTTCAGTACAAATTTTCAACAGGCGGCATCTATTAGGAGGTTATCTATGGAGTAATGTTACAATAAGTTTACTTTAAGCTTACATTGAAATAAGATTGTTTTTGGAAAGGTTATGGTAGGCCCCCAGCATTCATATGGTCAGGCTTCTTACGTAACTGCGACAGATGCCAGTGGGCTCGAGAATTGCCTGTATCTGCTTGAGGGCTGCATGTCGGGAAATCCGGTCAGCGCTTAGAGTACACGAGAGGCCATGGTGGCCAAATTCGTCATTAGCATCCACACTTGCATTGACGGCAGTGAGCTGTTCTTGCTCCTAATCGGAGGCGAACAACTAGTGTGAAGGAGAGACCATCTAGCATCGAGTATATAACCAGAAATAGAGACGAAATAAGGGCCATATATTCCTGGTAACACATTAGCGATACAGTTCTTATAAATATCAACCCTCGTTTGCACTGAAATATACGAGTAAATAGGCCACCTACTGACCTGTGTGTACGTCCAAAAAATATTCTGTATTTATTGTAATAAAGATAATATCTCTAACAATGCCGTGCTGTTCTATTCGGTGGTGAGGGAAAAATAGCAAAACATCTAATTACAAAACAAACGGAATCACTTTTTCGTCGGTAATTGAATATTAAATATGTAATTTTGCAATTTTCGTCCATTATAGCAAAGCTCAAGTTAACTGGTCGATTTGAAGTGAAACAATTGACGACACCCATTGACGACATCCGTCAATTGTTTCGAACTCGGGCTAGCTATAATTGGAGCGCAGTTGTCACAGTAATGATATGGCAGAATAGTTTTCAAACAAATTAAATAACATTTCGTCTCTATCTGGTTATATACTCGATACCATCTAGTAACATGTTGACATGCCGAGGATAGTGAATATAGCCAATACCCACACTCCTTGTTTAGTTTAAGTATAAGTTAATTTATTAAATCGCTTTTGATTATAAGTCTCATAGAATACCTTCAGTTTGAACTCTATAGGAATGCGAGCGAATAATTTTCTTAAAAAATTCTTAGGAAAAATTTCAACATCAAAAGTACAGACACTCCTTTAACATTTCGCACACTCTTAGCGATCGTTTTATTTTTTGTTTATAAGTAATGTTTATTTGTTTAGTAGTATTTTACATGTAATTAAGAGAATTCTTAATTGAATTTTGTTTTTAGTAAAATTTGTTTACAACGCTCAACTCCTCAAATGAATCACTAATTTTCGACGACATTATTTTTTGTTTATTGTAACTTCAGTGAATAGCTATTCAATCTTAATTGGTTGGTATCTCGTTAGCTCTAAGTTAATCTAAATTATGTGGTCTGTGATCTAAACTGTTTATTTTGAAATAATCAATAATTTTCAGTAAAAAAAAGGTATAAATCATAATAAAATAAAAAAATTGCTAATGGAATGAAATTGTATAGCATTTTTACATTTTTAAAACATATGAGTAATTATTAGAATAGACTACTATGTCGCTACTTTTTTTTAATAATAATATCAAGTGACGGGACTAACAAGTCGTGCGCCCGATGGTACGCTATACGCCTGTACATACCAATTGCAGTGCCACTCAGAGCTTTAAATCTCAAAGATCTGAAGGGCAGTGCTAATGTTCCCGTCACCATGAGACATAAGTTGATAAGTCTCATGTGCCTGTAATTTCACCAGCACCATTACCCTTCAAAACTGGAACACAGTAAAGCTGACTTTACTGCTTGGCGGCAGAAATAGATAAGGTGGCAGTACTACCCTGGACGAACTCTTTCACAACGAGCTCTACTGCTACTAAAAACATAATATTCGCATTGACAAAACTTAAATATCCATAGTAAAACAGAATAGTGTTATGTTACATTTTAAAGTAAATATAACTTTTCCCACAAACAATAGTGTAAACATTACAAGCGAAGATCCCCTAAAATCATTTTTACTAGAATAAAAATTTAAAAGGATTTTTATTCATTCTGATAAACTATCAATATATTAGTTTTTCATATTTTAATATTTAATATAATATATATTTATCTTTAATTTGGTCATACATTGTATTAATGTATATCCAATAACCAATGAGTTATATTATTATTATTAATAATACAAAGATCGAACACTCAGAAAAATTCCTTCGATCTGGCCGGATTCGAACCGACGTCTTCTTGCATACCGTGCCAGACGCTATACCAACTAAGCACCGGGACGAACCAGCGGATGTGACTGATGAAATTACTTCATTTACTTTTTTTTTCTTTACTTCATTGTAATTTCATCAGCATCCTTACACTATCTTTCTTTCATAGGTAAGTTTTAGTAGGAATAGAGCTTCTTGTGAGAGAGTTCATCCAGGGACGTACTGCCACCTTACCTATTTCTGCCACCTAGCTGTAATGTGAACATTACTGCGTTCCGGTTTCGAAGGGTGAGGGTGCTGGTGAAATTACAGACACATGGGATTTGCCAATTTATGTCTCAGGGTGTAGGGCGCAGTGGCAGTGCCTCTTAGATCCTTGTGTAAAGTTATGAGTGGCATTGGAACTGTTAGGGACAGACGAGTCGCTTACGAACAGACACATGACATGTTCGTCCCGTCACTTAAATTGTACACTTTAATCTTTTACAATATTTATTTCAAACACTTAGATCGAGATTACCTGCAAGAGCTAAATGGTCACTATTTCGTATTTTTGTCATCCAAGTACGCAGGAGCTGTTTAAATAACCTTAAGTATTATCGTGTAGAGTAACGAAAATATGATAGTCTATACTGATTACTATGAAATTAATCAATACTCATAGATTAACGGCTCAGCACGTGACAGGTGGTGAGGGCACAAATAAATAGATAGGTATTTTCATTAGGTTAAGTCACAGCCTCTTTTCATCTCTTTAAAGTGCATAGGCAAATATGGGTAAGCACCCTGAATTATTATAAAAACAATTTATAACTACATATTTGTGAATCGAGTTATGTTGAAACGTAATGATATTGTACAAAATGTTTATTACTTTCATATATCTTTTGCTTTTCTATTTAGTTTATACGCTTGAAAATCGCATTGAAACGAAACAAAAAATCCCACTTGAATCGATTTTCATAAAAATCGAATCTTAGTGCATCCTTAGTAGTAAGCGAAAATCCACAGGATTGCATAGTGGAGTTGCCCCCAAAAAAGATTGTTTACTTCGAAATTCCTACTAAGTATGGAATTATACTATTCCTACTAAGTATGGAATTATATAAATATACTTACTTCAGTATTATTTTACGCGTACAATGATTTCCGCCCACGATTTTGGGCAGAAAATGGCAAAAACCGGCGATTTGGGTGAAAACCTAGAGAAAATCCGAGCGGGTTGTTTAGGTTTTAACCCATTGCCCATCTCTGTGCACAGGTATTAATTTTATGATGAGCTCGCGCCGCACCATTCACAGACACTGCCAAGCAGAGTTTATACACATATTATGTTATTAAACATGGGTACTATGGTGATGACATTAAAAACACACGCAAGCAACTGAAAAGCTGTCAGTGATAACTTTTGTAACAGTGTTATTATCATAATATAGCGATGTCATTATAGACTAAATACTTAAAATAAAATCAATTTATTAGGTAAGTAAAAACCAATGTTTTTTTCAATTGAAATTTGATACATTTACTGTAATACGTCATAAGCGCAAAGACTGCGATGTCCGATCTCTACAGTACCTACAGTCCTTACATTTTCGGACTTCGCTTTCTTCTCAGAGCTTATTTATTTATTTGTTTGTGTTTTACATAAGTGTCGTTATGAAATACATAAACATGTAACGGCTGATAAACTAGATTTCGAATCGATCGATCATGTTGCCATTATTTTGATTGCCTTAATTCTTGCGCCAACATATACGATTTCAAAGTTAGGTTCTTGATAATACCTCAGTTATTTCTAACCTATTGGGCACAGTTACTTGCGAAGTGGTCCTAGGCCTACTTGGGATCAATTCCTTATACCTTTTGATACTCAACATATGCCTTTTACGAAGTTCACGACTTTGAAATCAAAACTTTACTCAAAATATTGTAATACAATTTATGTTACATGACTAAAATCTGTGGAAGTTATCCGTTTAGCTTTTTTAGGTTATTTGTAGCTTTGGATATTTTGAATATTATGACATAGTGATGGACAATATGCATTTACAAACAGCATCCCCACGAGGTTGTTTGCGTTCTTTTGAAGAAAATAGGCCGTTGAGTAAGTTAAGGGTTTAAAAAGTAATACATTTGCAAGCGTATTCAGTAATGAAAAATTCAACAACATACTATAATCAGTAATTTTATTGCATTTCACAATGTGGAATGCATAAACATTTAACGGCTGATAAACCATATTTGAAATCGATCGATCATTAGGTAGTACCTAATTTTGATGTCAAGCCTTAATTCTTGCGCCACCTTAGACAATTTGACAGTTAGGTTTTTAATAATACCTAAGTTCTTTCTAACCTATTGAGCACAGTTACCTGCGAGGTGGTCCTTGACCGTCTTGGAATCGATTCCCACGAAATGAAATGAAAAGTTATAGCTATGAGAACCAATTATGGGCCCTGTTGGACACAGTAATTTAAGTAGAGAGGAGGACTTTATGCTGACATATTTCCTTTCCAAAGAGTAAAAACTTCAAATTGTAAAAAATAATTACGTTGTAAAAATTGTATAAATTAAATGCACTGAATAACACAATTCTGTAAAGTAATAATAGTAATCCTGTAGTTAACATAACTAACATCTAATTAAAATATTAAATAGTATGAAAAAGTAAGAATGTATAAATAGAATAATCATAAAAATATAATATAATTTCAATAATTAATTCATTATATATTTATCACTTCAGTATTCATGTATAGAGTAGTAGCATTTAGACAGAAGAATTTGTTTTAGAATTTATTACCATTCCATAAGTTTTGAATTTCGCCTGACAATTTGTTATATATTTTAACATACATGACAAATGGGCCATCTGCGTGCATTTTGAGACGGGAGCGTGAGAGGATCAACTTGTTTGGGTACCTTGAATGTGGTGAGTAGGAAGGTCTGAACGTTTAGTATAGAACTCTGATGTTTCCGTACAAATTTACATGTGTCTAAAACATAAATGCATGGCAAGGTGAGTACATTAAGTTTCTAAAAGTGAGGCTTGCATGTGTCGGTTTTATATTAGAAATTACTATTATTGCTTTTTAAATTTAAATTTGTAAAGTAAAGAGCGATGGTGCATTGGTGCTGTTACCCCATGGAGTAACGCCATAACTGAGCCATGCTTAAGCCAAGCAAAGAAAATTATTTACTACTTCCAAAGTTGTGTTTTCATAGTTAAATTTAATATTGGTAGGATGTTTTTGATGAGGATGAAAAAATATTAATTTAGTTTTTGCATAGTTAATTTCCAGATTGTGATCTGTTAGCTACGACGCGGTTTAATCGACAAGTATTTGAAGCTCGTTGTTTAAAAGAACGCTATTTTCACATGATGTGATTATGGAAATATCATCCGCGAACAATATACAAATTTCGTTTATGTAGGGAGGTCGTTTACCTATATAAATTACAAATAGGAAGCAACTGATAATACTTTCTTGTTGTATTGAGGCATTTGTAATTCTTTGAGCCGATCTATTTTTTGTTTCATTTGTCCCATAATAAATAAGGTAGTCTATTGCTTAAATACGACACTAACCATTCATGGGCTTTGCCGCGAATACCTATTCCCTTTAATTTGTCTAATAATATTTTATGTTGCACTATATAGTAAGCTTTTAACATGACATATAATATGACGGCGCAAGATCCTGATTCCTACTGAATGCAAGAATTATTAAAATAGCTTTAAATTTTTTACTATCAATTAATAATTGTTTCATTATAGAATAATGATAATCCTCTGCTATCTGTAGATTTTCTTAACTATGTTTAATTATCATTTGATAATAGGATGAAAACTATTAAGTATTGTTGTAACCTTCCAAAAGTAAACTTGATAAAGCACTTGGGATTTAATTATTAATGTTATTCTAAATTCATATTGTCATTTATGAATACTCAATCATTCAGTTTAATTACAATATTGTCTTTACATTTAAATTATTTTATAAACAGTTCCGTCGAAGCATACGACATCTAGCGGCGTGCTTCGTAATTATTTATTTGTAATATGTTCAAACAATTCGCATCGTATTAATAATGTTATTCTAAATTCATATTGCCATTTATGAATATCAAATTTCTTATTTTTACAATTACAACATTGTTTACATATAACATTTAAAATTATTATTCTGTAAACAGTTCCGTCGAAGCATGTGACATCTATGACTAGCAACATCCTTCGTGATTATTTATTTGTTATAATTATGTTAAAACAATTCCCATTTAATTGTTAATGTTTTTTCTAAATTAATATTACTATTTAGAAACACTCAACAACTCATTTCAATTACAATATTGTCTTTCGATTTCGATTATTATTTTTAAAAGTTTTGTCGAAGTCTGGCGACATGCTTCGTATTTCGTGTTTCTATTTATTGAATTTGTTGTTTAGATAAAATAAAATAAGAAGTAATGTTTAAAAATTCTATTTAATTAAAAAATAATTTTTGATAACATTATTTGAATTTTAAAAACTAAATTTAATTGAATAATTGTGTTTCACCGGAAGTGACTAAAAAATTTAAAAATTGCGCTCCGTTTATGACACGTTGCTGTTAAAAAAAGTTCACGTTGAGATATAAAATATAAATACTATATCACTTTTGGCGAGACATCATTCTTTCGCTGGAGCTCGAAATGACTACTAATAACAATGTGAGTACTAGTGTTCTTTTAATTATAATTGCATTTCTGTTCGTACAATTATAATAATTTTGTTTGTGCTTGTGAAAATAAAAGTTATCGTTTTTAATTGAAAAGTTTTATCATTTGCAGTGATCCAAAGGATGGTGACGTCAGCCATGCTGACGTTACCATTCCTAAAAATTCAGCCATGCTGACGTCACCATTCCTAAAAATTCGAACGAGGTTTCTGGCCGTCATATACAGTGGTGGTCACATAATTAAAGACACCCTTGATGTTGACCACATACAACAAATTAAATGATATTTACAGACCCAAGATAGGTATCAATTCCATTTTAATAGTCATTTTACATACACTGACATCATATATTTTTTAAAATGAGAACAGTATCAAAGTTTAACTAAAAAGAGTTTACATAGTTCCTGTTTCAAATATCATTCAAACTTTTTCGATACATTAGCTGCTGGCCATCTAATTAAAGACAGTGCGTATTTCGTGTTCTAAATTTGAAATAAAAAAGAGCACTGATTTTTTCTAATATTGAGCGAAATTTCGTGATACGCAAAATCTCACTCAGTTTTAGCCGTGCTCTAAGTTTATTGTGAAATTTAAATTGAAATATTATGGGAAAAAGCAAAAGTTGCGATCCTTCCACAAGGAAGATAATTCTGATTTTTTATGAAAAAGGGTGGTCATATAGGAAAATTGCAGAACACTTGCGATGCTCGAAAGATATGGTAATGAACGCTATCCGGCATTTTAAGAAATTTAACACTACGGAAAATGTGCCTAGGAAACCTAGACCGCGAAAAACAACCCAGCGAGAAGACACAAGAATAGAATTGTTGGCTAAAAAAGACCCTTTCAAAGGATCAGAAGTCATTCGCTTGGAAGTATTTGGTGCAGAGGAATCTAGAGGAGTGTCTGCAAGAACGGTGAGAAGGCGATTATGTGAGGCAAACTTGTTTGGAAGAATTTCTCGGAAGGTACCCCTTTTGAAGAAAGAAAACATCAAAACCAGATTGCTGTTTGCCAAAAAATATGCACATTGGACAGAGCGACAGTGGAAAAATGTGCTTTTTTCTGACGAAACTAAAATAAATATGGTTAACTCTGATGGAAAAGTTTACGTGAGGCGTCCTTCAAAAAAAGAAATGGATCCAAAATACACAAAAAAACTATTAAACATGGAGGGGGTAATATCAAGGATGTTTTTCTGGTCACGGTGTGGGACCTATTAAAAAAATAGAAGGTAACATGGATAAATTTCAATATAAAAATATTTTAGAAAACACCATGTTACCTTATGCCGAGGATCATTTGCCGGTGATATGGACTTTTCAACATGATAATGATCCCAAACACACTTCAGCAGTGGTCAAAGAATTTCTTAGAAGCCAATCAGTAACAGTTTTGGATTGGCCACCGTATAGTCCTGACATTAACCCGATCGAAAACTTGTGGTCCCGTGTGAAGAAAATGGTTGCAAAAAAACGTACAAGTAACGTCATCAACTATACACGGCATTTAAAGAGGCATGGGAACAGATTTCGATTGAAACTTGCAATAATTTGATTGCGTCTATGCCGAGGCGGTGTCGGGCCGTCATTGCTGCTAAAGGACATGCGACAAAATATTAACAACGTGCTTTTATTTTCTTATTATACATCTGAAACTAATTTTATACTCAAATTCGTTTTAACATTTGTAATATTTTTTTTGCAGTTACATGATTTGTGTGTCTTTAATTAGTTGGCCAAGCTTTTGTATTAGTTTATAACGGTGTAATTAAAGAAACTTAATAAAAATTTAAAATACGACATCTTCGTTCTCTTTATTTCATTTCAAACATTTCACGATACCCGTTAGAATAATTTAAATAATATTGCAAGCTCCTATTGCATTATAATAAAAAAATATAGGATAAGTAAACTTTGAAAAAATAATATTCTCTAAGTGTCTTTAATTATGTGTCCACCACTGTATATTGTATTTAATATGACCTTCGTATTCATATTAAATGTTTAAGAGCGTTTAACGTTAAAATTTTGGATAGTCCAAGATTTATTTTTAAAAGTTATAGATGTCGTTTTACTCACTAACGTACATTCGATGTCAGCTAAAGTTAAAGGTTTTTGATATCTCTTATATTTACGGAATAATCGCCTGGGCACACTTAACGAATATTTATGAATGCTGTGTGTAATCGTTAAGTGTGCCAAACAACCACTCCAATTACCTGCTCTCAATTTAGGGAATTCCCTGTACTATGAATATCAGTGCAAAGGAGTTCATCCCGGGGTACTACGCGGAACACGCAAACCGAAACAAATTTCCAAATTGGACCTTCTGAGAATCGAATCCGGGACCTCCTCATCCAGCGCCCACATAGCAAAACATTGGGCTACCGTGGTGGTGAAGTATATGTATGTTAATTTCTCTCCAAGTTTTGTCATAAAATACTTGCACCAAATTTAGCCGCCTTCGACACTATAGGTACATGGAGGTTCTGGGTTTGGGAGTTCCGGGGAAAGGGAATTCCGGTAGTCCTCTCTCCGAGTAAAACCAAGTTGGTTGTTTGTATTTTTTTTAATTTCATTTATTGGTGAAATATTATCACGCAGCGCCGGCTGAAATGTGAAAATTGAAAGAAAAACGCCCTTAGTACGCTAAAAAATAGAGCTAAGTTTTGGAAAATTTCAAAGTTATTTTAAGGTCATAAAACATTTAAAGCTTTATCAATAAAACAAAGAGGTCAAGTGCGCACACTACTTCTGATTGGGTTTTGTAAGGTCGCCCGTGGGTCACCCATTAATCGAGGAAAGGACCAGTTACTTCGAGTGTGTTTGTCGAGAAGGGAAAGGCTGATTCCACTAAGAAGCTCTATTATTTGTCACAACATGTATCTCGTATTTATCATAAAATGTTTAACAGTATAGAAAAATGTACATAGCCTTTATAAGGGATTATAAACATTATTACTTTCATACTTCAAAGTAAAGGAATACTGTTGTATTTAAAATTGCCCCCTTACTAAGAGATGGCAGCTAGCTATCTTGGCGAGCATTAGCAGTTTTGGGCTTTCTGTCGCGGTGACCCATTTTTAAACAATTACCCCAAACCTTAGCTCTAGTTATTAAGTTGTTAATGCATTGTATTATTTTGTTAAGGTTCCTGATTAAATAACATTACTTAGCAAAATATTGATTGTCTTTATTAACAATACGTGCTATTTAAAGCATGGTTTCTAACTTTCACCTTATACTGACGTTTCAAAAAGGGTGATTTTTTTATGATAACAAGTGACGGGACGAACAAGTCGTGCACATGGTGTTAAGCGCCACGCCTGTCCATGTCAGTTCCAGTGCCACAGAGCTTTAATTCGCAAAGATTTGAGGTACATTGCCACTGCGTCCTTCACCCTGAAACATAAGTTGACAAGTCCCATGTGCCTGTAATTTCACCAGCACCTTTAGGGCGTATTTATTCGACACGTACTTCATCGTGCTTACCCCGCGCGGCCGCCGCGTGGTCGCAGAGCGGTGTCCGCATTGCCGCGCAGCGTCTGTCAAAAATGGCAAAATACGCTCTATTTATTTAACTTTTAACTTTCATGAGTGTCCCGGGCACGCGGGCGAGTCTGGCTTGAATTCTTTTTTCAGTTTCAATTATTCAGAGGAATTGAAATGTTGTTGCCTAGTAAATAGAACTCAGATTCGCCATTAGTGTATATGAAGGCGATGTAACGGCCGCACGGAAATTTTCGCCTCGGGTAACTGGGCGCTAACCCCTCAAAACCGAAACACAGTAATGCTCACATTACTGCTTGGCGGCAGACATAGGTGAGGTGGCAGTACTTCCCTGGACGAACTCTTTCACGCGTTCTGACTTTGGTGGCTTACACTTGGTTTTATATTAGTTTCCATATAAAATTATTACCTACTCTTTACATGCAAAATAGGCGCCTTGACGCCGAGTTGCGGACACTAGCCCGTTACACCAAGTACCAACTCTTTGAAAAAAGAACTATTTTTTTTTTTGGGATTTAAATCGCGTAATCGGGCCACATATTATTAGACATAACTGATTGACTGGATGACTTTACCATTACAATGCCGTGACCATGGGACTTATAGGGCCCGAAACCGGTGGAAGTACTTCCCTGGACGAAGTCTTTTACAAGCAGCTCTACTGCTACTAAAACGCGATATCAAGGCGATGAAATAATTTAATAGGTATTTGCCTACCTATTATCGCAACGTTTCGGCCCGGTTGCACTGATCGTGGTCGCAGGCTGATTGCAGTTGTCATAATCTATATAATAGGCCCGTTTTGAAGCCTGTCATCGGAACGTTGTTAAAACATGGAACGGAAAATTATTAAATTGTTAACCAGATTACCCGATTTTCACGAGAAACTTTACCCAAACAAGAGCAATTAATGTAGGTCCTATAAATATTTCTCCCGGCCCGGGAATCGAACCCGGGATCATTGCGTGGCAGACCAACAGAACTGTTCGGCCACGGAAGCAGTTGAATATATTTATTTAAATAATAAGTATTAAAGTTAACATGATAGCAACATAAAAAGTTTAAAAGCAAGGGCCTAGTCATAAGAAAAAGACACCAAAGACAAACACAATAGAATTTTAATTTGGAATTCACGCGAAAGTAATGCTTCAAATGTGTTTTGTCGTGTCATATATTGCGGCAATAAAATTAATGTTTTTCAAAGCGCAATAAGTTCACAATTATTTGTGTATTGTTTCGTTTTCGTTCTTATCGCATCTAAGGTATGCTCTAGGTATATTAACGCGGCCCAGAACTTAGCCTCGCTGATCTCGCCACAAGTCGCCATGCTGAACTGTGCATGGGATAGTTTTGCCATCGTGGTGTAAGGATTTACCAATCGGCGTAAAGATTTAAATCTAACGCTTTAAATTTAAATCTAACGCTTTTAAATTTGGATCGTTCTTATCGCTTACGATAAGAACGATCCAAAGTACAAAGTGTCAAGCTTGATATGCTCTTGACTGTATACGCCGACTTTCGTGATGTACTTCACTATCTCCTCAGACTTCGTGGAGTAATGTAGTCGCGACAGATACAGCAGCGTCGTCGGTGTTGCCGAACGGAGCAAAATGTTCAATCCTGTCGGTGCTGTGCCACACAGATTACGGCTGGTGGGCTTCCTCTTCCTCTTCACCATCTTTGTGAAGCCGTCCTCGTCGCATTAATCCGTATGCCTCTGTGGTTTTGCAACTTCGGAGACAGGCACACGGGTATTACTTCTACTCTTAGCCGATTGTTGCCTCTCGAGTTTTGCAGTGGCGTATGCACGTATGCAGAGGCTGACATGCACGTATACGGGTGACGTTGCATGACGAGCCGCTGACTTCGTCCATGGTATCGATGGCGTGTTGGATAAACGCCAAAAGCTCATTGGCTATGAGTCGTTGAACCCTTTGCCACTTACGCGCAGCGGCCTAAACTCGAATTATAATAATTCTCACTGCGTATTGGACGCATCCGTTTCCGAACGCGCACCGAACTGCAAAGTGTGTATTGTTTCGTTGATGTCATTCAAAGTTACCCATTTTATATTGTCTTTCTTTACTGTCAATACTACCTACCTCTACTTTGTGACAACAATAGGAGTGTAAATACATACTAAATTGTTTCATCGTTTTTGTTCCCGTTTTCATAATGTTGTTTCTTTATACAAAATGATATACAAAAAATAAAGGACTGGGAGATATAAGAAAAAGGTGAACGCTGCTTTTTTGCACTTCTTGGCGGCCTTATTAAAAGCTTTCTTCAGATTCCGAGTACTCGGAGCTTTGCGCAGTCGAGCATCTGCCCAAGCTTGGTACGCCGACTGTTTTTGTGCTTCAATACGGCTACAGTCAGCGCTAAACCAGGACGAGTTTGGGGTCCATTGGGTACATCAGAGTATGTAATACTCCATACCCAAACGGAAGACCTCGACTACAGCATCAGTACAGCTCACGAGTCTCCTGAAGAAAAGCAAGCCTGCCAGAGATGTGAAAAAAAAAATGGAGCATTTCGTCCCAATCTGCTAATCTGTATCGCCACACCCGTCTCGTGCCACTAGGACCCTGATCTGGTGGGGAGTATGCGGATACAGCTTTCACCAGACAGTGGTTGGAAGTACCCAATGGTGCATCTACAACCACATAGTATCGGTCTGGATCAGTTGTTAGCAGTAGGTCCAAGCAATTAGCCGTAGAGACTCAACAACTGGGATCCTTGTGGCGCCACTGACAAGCTGGGAAAGGCTTAGCGTTAATGCAAGTTTACGCGTCTCTCTCCCAGCATAATCGGTCATATGGTACGGGAACAACAATTCTTGATGGTGTGCATTGAAGTCCCCCAGAATGACTAGTTGCACCGTTAGGTACTTATGTTGAGCCTCATCAGACGTCTAGCTCATATGTTGGAACAGCTTGGTCCTCTCCTGATCTCCACTGTGCGAGCGGTAGACACATCAATACACTATTTATGTAACTCCCGTGTCAACCAGAAGCCACAAAACAGAAAAACTCGGTGCCTCAAGGTTCTTGAGACGCTTGGCACAGATGTCATCGCAAACGTACACACAGACTCCAGCACACGAGGTAAAAACCTGTGCTCCAGAGAATACCCAGAATAGCTGAGGAACGCCGCGTCAACCGAACATCTGATTTGCGTCTCCGTGAGGAACAGCATCTGCGGTTTGTCGGTTTCCAGGTGGTGGTGGACCGCTTCGACATTTCAGTACAGCCCGCTAATGTTGGTGAGGTGCACTTTTAATGGGAGGACGTGCAACCGCTGTGAAAAATGTATTCCTTTACCTGTGGAAAATTACCAAATTTTTTACATTGAAATGTGGTTGTTAGGCCTAATATTTAAACTATTATTGTACGTAGCTCCTTTGTATCTTTAATTTGAATAAAAAATGGGAATTTACTTATATCCAAATTACGTAGTACTTATACATTAGTTAAGACGTTAAGTACATATCCTCAAAATACAATGAAGAGCTGGATCTACTACAAAGAAAACGCAAAAAGCGATTTGTAAAAGGCTATATGGCTTGTAATACTTTTCCAATTTGTTCAATCGACTGGAGTGGCCTAATTAGCTGCCCTGTCTTCACGTTAATACCCCTAATTTGAATGCATAGACTTACAATCGAAAAGGAAATGTACTTAATTGGGAATCTAAATTCTTGTTCTAGATATTGAAGTTTAAATTTATTTCGCATACGATTTGAAAGTTTTTACATTTTCCACAAAAAACGCTAACTTTTAATATCTACGACGAATTACCTATTTCTGTTATAAATTTGTTTCTATGCTACAAATAAAGTTTTAGCGAAATGTTGTAACAAAAATTACAACAAATATGTAACATTAATATATTTGGTTTGTCATCTTTCGTTCATCATCGTTGTCAATGTCAATTCAGCACAAGAATACTGGTAACGAAAACATTATTTTTTTCAATTATGTTTTCTGTAGGTACAGCTAAAATAATAATGTTACAACCCTAGGCTACGCTTCGAGAAAGGTGTAGTTATTTACACGCCGAACAGGCGAGAGTTGCCATACTTTTTTTTATAATATCAAGTGACGGGACGAACAAGTCGTGCGCCTGATGGTAAGCTACACGCCTGTCCATATTTGCTCTTATTATACTATGTTATAGGTTTTGTACTACGCTGCAGTAAGGTTGTCGTTTACAGCAAAAGAGGGTAGACGATATGTGTGTTCTTAAGCTGTCGTCTGTCGCTGGCCAGTCAACGCGTGACCATGGGGCTTGTAACCATTCCGAAATATGGGGAAAATAAAAAGAAATCATACTGTGGTAAAAAAAACCCGTAGTTAGTGATTACCTTAAAAATGAAAATCACTGAAGTGAACAATATATCGAAATACAACAATTATTTCGTTAGTAGCGCACTACGGGCACGAAAAGGTTTTGATGGAAATTATGGGTTTTAAGGGCCTTTCAAAAAACGGCAATGGCCCTGCAAATTTATAATTAGTATAATACGGGGTATTGTCGTAATGAGTGCAGCAGAAGGGACAAAAAATGATAACCATCACGGAATTAGCGCTTTCGAAACAAGAAATGGTCGTTTCTAACCCTCGAGACACATTTTTCAAACGATAAAACAGCTGGTCCATTCTAATCACGTATAACAATAGGAAATTGGCAACGCCCACCGTAAGTAAATGGTCGGAAATGTATTGTATATTGCTATTCAGACGTTAACGACTTATCTTTTTTATTCATTTCAAGAGAAAAGATTCGGTTGTTAGATTTACGGTTTATTCATGATAAATAAGGAAATTATTGTAATATTGTATTTATTATCGTGATGTTTTAGACCTTTTTTTTATAAAAGTGTTCTACTGTTTTGTTGTTATTATTGATTCAAATATCGAACAAACTCAATGAAAAATTCCTTTATTCGAACCAGCGATTGTTTGCCAAACCGGGGTTACCGCTCTCCCAACTAAGCTACGGATTTGCAGCAAACATATATAATAAAAAGAAATTACTGTTATTGGGGCTATTATGATCATAAGGTACCTTATAATACCTTAAAAAAGTTTTTTAATTATTAACTGACTTCAAAAAAAAGGAGGAGGTTATACGTTCAGCTGTATGTGTGTTACATGTATGTTTACCGATTTCTCCGTCAATTTGTGAATCGGATTTGAATTTTTTTAAGGTATTTCTTTGTTTTTCTTTCCTTGGCTGGCACCGACTCTAAAAATAACTGATTAGATATTGTAAATATTTAAGTATGAATATTTTTTTAGTAGTAAAGTAAAACTTCAAACCGATCCGCAGGTAGCACATATCAATAATATTTTATTAAAATTATAGGTAATATGTTTGGACAAGGATTGTCACGTTGTAATTGTATAAATAAACCATAAATGTAGATATATTGATTAATAAGTAATTATAATACTATATACAAAACGAAATAAGACAAAAGTAAATAAAAAGTATTACGGGGGTTGTTGTCGTTTGGATTATATTTGTATTTTGTTACTTTTCGCTGTCTATTGCCTGTTTGTGGTTTTTGAAGTTGATTGATTTTAAAAATTTTTAAGTTTATTGATCGTCACGATGTTTTACTACCATGGTATTCAATTACGTTTTTGTAAAATTTGTCCACTAGTTTGTTATAATTAATTTCAAAGATCGAAACACTAAGAAAAATTCATTCGATCCGGCTGGATACGAACCAGCACCCTTAGGCAATCCGTGCGCGATGCTCTGCCAATTAAGTCCCGAAACGAATCAGCAGACATTACGAACGTTTCTGTTTGTTGCAGATATTTGTTTTGTTCAAGTGTTCAAGTGAAGTAAGTTCACAAAAAATTGAATATTATGATAGTAAAATGTCGTGACATACAATAACCGTAAAAATTATGATTATTAAGGCGACATCTCTAGTCAGTGATGGTAGCTGTAAGGGTACTTCTCTGAGTGAAGAAATAAATTTCTCACAGGTGGCGCTAAGGCAATAAAGTCGTTAAGAACAAAAAACAAAGACCTGGAGGCCTACCATAACCTTTCCAAAAACAATCTTATTTCAATGTAAGCTTAAAGTAAGATTATTATAATATTACTCATATACGTACCATGACTTACCTGACAACCAAGTAATGTATTATTGCAAAAGTAATTGAAAGAAAGAATGATTTCTCAATATTGTCTATTCCTCGATATTCAATTATTTTTTTGTGAAATTACTCCACTAGTTCGTTATAATTATTAATACAAAGATCGAACACTCAGAAAAAACACTCACAAACAAAATTCCTTTGTTTGTGAGTGTTTTTTCTGAATTATGAAAGAAATCGTTTTTTTCTGGAGTACGTTTTTTTTTTCTAAAAGTATGAATAAAAATATGACAATGGTTTTTTATTTACTATATTTCCTCTTTTGTTGTTAATATTATTCTTCATAGATAAATTGCTCAAAATAAATGGGCAACACTCATAGTGTTGTCAATTTGTAGAGAATTCCCCAAATTGCGGGGAATTTCAACTCGATTTTGTGGGATTGACGCTATGTGGGGAAAATGCGGGGATTCTAACATTTTATCTTTTTTTTAAGTCTATCGATTGCTGTTGCATCGATAGATCTGCACTTTCATGATTACTGATAAAAACATTACTTAGTTATTCATAGATAGATAGAAAATTCTTTATTGTTAGCACCACATTACAATATACAGATTACAGTATACAGGACAAAACTAAACACATTACTCGGGTAACAATTGGCGGTCTTATCGCTTACAGCGATTTCTTCCAGACAACCTTAGGATGGAGAGAGATTGTACATGAATAAAAGCGGGGGTGCTAGATAAAAATAATTACACAGACATATAGAATTTATTAAATAACATATTATACTTCTAAATATACACACGTATACAATATAATAAATACATATATATATATATATATAATATTTATATATATAAATATATATACACATACATACATATACACATACACATATGTATAATATATAATAACATACAATTACATAACATTTTATTCCTACATACACAATATTTACATATTTTAAAGATATAAAAGCAGCCTAGCAGCAGTTTATTGTCCTTGTGAAAGATAAAATGAGTTAATTTGATTCTTAAATATGTTTAATGACTGCGCTTGTCTAATTGTAGCTGGGAGGGAGTTCCAGAGACGAACAGCGTGTGTAGAGAAAGAGGAATCATAAAAGGAAGTGGAGTGCAATGGCATTTTGAGACTAAGATTTTCTGAAGACCGTAATGAGTGACTATTCGAGCAGTGTCGGAAACTAAATCTATCCTTAAGGTAGTGTGGGAATGTGGGGTTGAACAAAATGTTGTAAAGAAGGGATAGTATATGAGTATTCCGGCGCAGGCGAATAGGAAGCCACTTGAGCTTAGAACGATAATGAGAAACGTGATCATGTTTACGCAAACCATAAATGAATCGAATACAAAAATTTTGAAGACGCTCAAGTTTATCTAGCTGGTCTTACGAGAGATCAAGGTAACTGGCGTCGGCATAATCGAGGACAGGAAGCAACAAAGATTGTGCTAGCGCAATTTTAGTAGCAGTGGGTAAGAAGTTTCGTAGCCGCCTTAACGATGCAGCTGACGCATACAATTTACTACTAACGGCTTGTAGCTGTGGACCCCAAAGCAGAGAACTGTCCATGAGTATTCCCAAATTTTTTACCGTAAAACTAAAAGGAATGTCAAAACCATCAAAATTTACTTTAGGAAGTGCGCTCAAGTCAACTTTAGACAGTAATCTGGAGCTTCCTACTATCATCACCTGAGTTTTGACAGGATTAACTGAAAGTCCAAATGCCTCACTCCACTCCTTAATACGGAACAAGTTTTGGTTTGTGGTCGTTATAGCTTCAGTTAACCTCGATGGCGGTTCCTGACAGTATATTTGCAGATCGTCGGCATATAGGTGGTAGAAACAAGATAGGCTATGAGAAATGGTGTTTATAAATATGGCAAACAGAAGAGGAGATAAAATGCCGCCTTGAGGAACGCCAGCTGTCGTGTTACACCATGAGGAGAATTTCTCGTCATATCGAACTCGTTGCCTGCGATCGTACAAATAACTGCGAAACCAGTCAATCATAGTTGGAGATATGTTCATTGAGTGCAACAGGGCGAGAAGTACATCGAAATCAACTGTGTTAAATGCGTTGCTAAAGTCCAATAGTGTTAGCACAGTTAATTGACCATTCTCCATTCCAAAGCGAATATCATCGGTGACTTTCACCAAAGTCGTGACTGTGCTATGGCCGGAACGGAAACCAGATTGGAGAGGATTAAACAGATTGTGACGGGAAAGGAACTTGCTTAGTTGGTTATGGATGAGACGCTCCAAAACCTTTGAAAGGAAAGGAAGGATGGATATAGGACGATATTCGTTACATGTTTTGGGATTACTTACTTTAGGCAAAGGTATTATTTGAGCATCCTTCCAGATTGAAGGAAATGCGGCATTGTAAATAGAGCTATTGAAGAGGAAAGTTAAAACTGGAAGAATGATATCAAGGATCGGCACTAGCATATTGCGACTTATACTGTCACAACCAACAGCATTCGAGGTGATTGACAAAATACACTTGTTGACGTCACATTCCGAAAATTTATCAAGAATGAATGGAGAGTGGTCAGGGATTGGTAAGGCCGAGAGTTGTTTTAAAGTTTTAATTTTATTAATGTTATTAATACTAGGAGAAGAGGAGAAGTGTACATTGAGAGAATCGATATTAACACTGTTAGGAATGGCACTGTCTTTGGATTTACCAATCCCAAGAGTCTCATTTCCAAACCTTCGTTGGATCCTCGTTCTCGACGGATTTGTAGATATGGCGACGTAAAGCATCTCTACACATCATATTGCAGCGATTACGGATTTTGGTATAGGTTTCTTTATTATAGTTACTTGGGCGACATTTATATTTAGTTTTAGCAGCTACCTTTTTGTTAACTACCAATTTTATGTCGTCGGTAAGCCATGCTGCCGGAAGGTGTTTTAATTTTATGGATCGAAAAGGCGCATGCTTGTCATACAGTTGGTTAATGCATGTGTTAAAAATTTCAACCTGCTCATCCACAGTCTGCGCATCAATCACTGGAGACCAATCAATAGCACGTGCATCTTTAAGAAAAATCTCACGATCCATACCACTAAAATTGCGCTGGAGTATGACTTTGGGTTTAGCTTTAGGAGGACGAATTTTATAAGACAAATAAATGAGGTCGTGATAAGAAAATGCATCAGCCGAACATTGGCCGTGTTTTGCAACATGCTGCGGTGAAGATACTATTAATAAATCTAAAAGAGAAGGAGTACAATTGGGAAAATGATGAGTAGCACCAAGTGAAAGGATGTGCATGTTGCTTGAATTAATAACTGATTTAAGTGAGGACGTACGGTGATCATTTTTAATGAGACAAGTATTAAAGTCTCCCAAAATAATGGAGGGTCTATAAGAGGGAACAAAGTCACTTAACAGTTTTTCTAGTGAGGTAAAGTAGTCAACACGCAATGATGGGCTATAATAAACTCCAAGAAGGATTTTGGTGTGAACGAGAGTGACCTCAACCAACAGATGCTCGCCTGCATTGGGTGACGGTGGTTGTGATGAGGTGCTAATAATGGCGAAAGGAATGTGAGCTTTTAAGTAAATAGCTACCCCACCACCAACGGAGCCAACACGATCATTTCGTATAAGACGGAATCCAGGTAAAGCATAAGAGGAAGAAGGCAAACATGGTTTCAACCAAGACTCGGAAATCAGTACCGCATGTATATTGTTAAGATCAAACGACGCCAGTATATCAGGATAATGAGCCGGAATACTTTGGGCATTAATATGAATAACGTTAAAATTTTTGGGAACGTCAGAAAACAAAGACTCAAGTGTGTCTGAAAGAGAAGGAAGACTATCAAAACTGTTATTGCTGCTGTTGCTACTAAGAGATGACAGAGAAAAGTAAAGTTCATTATCACTATCAATTCCATCTGACATATCTAAATAAATATAAAAATATATATAATTATAATATAAAAACTATGTACTAATATAATATATATATACAAACCTAAACAACACAAATAGATCGACTGGTAACTGTAACAGATACTATCTCCACCCGCCGGTTGTAGTGTTCTGGAAAAGAACATTAATATAACAACATTACATTTATAGAGGTGGATCTGCAAGGGCACGGAACTATACATACTAATCTAATCTAACTAAATATTACTGAAATGACAGGCCCAAAAAAAAAAAAAAAATTGTAAAAACAACCAACAGTTAAATTAGTGCGTGAAGCGGAACGCAATTAATTTATTAAAGTGGACCTGTCAAAGTCAATAGTGACTTTATGCCATAGCCCTTATAAATTTTACATACTATACAACAAAACAAAAAAAAAAGAAAACTGACAGTCACAATAAATAAAAATCAAAGAAAATATTTTGTGAGGGTGAACATAATATATTATCCAGTCCTACCCGAACAGATTCCACAAGATTAGACGCGTAAAAGATATATGAAAATGAGACAAAGAAAAGTACGTCAGTAACGTCACTTTTTACTAGTGGTCATCTAAGAGCTATATCAATATTTTTTCCACATCGCACATATCCCTTATTTTGATGACATTACAAGTGTGGGTAACACCTGCAACAGTAGTAGTAACACTATAAACACCAGAAATAAAGATGAAATTTTTGTTATAATTATCATGAATTATCATGATAATTGATTTTAATAAACATGTTACATATATGTTCACATATAGGTATATATTCTTAAAACAAAAGTTAGTGTCTTATTTTAATTTAGTTATTCCATATTACTTTTTTAGAAAAAAAAACAAAATTAGAAAAAAAACCAGAGCGCTGTGTTTTTTTTTCAAAAATGTGAAAAAACACATTTGGTTTTTTTTTCAAGTTACAACACTAGTTAAGTGACATAATATGCTTGGGGACATTAAGTGAGGCCAGACGAGCGCAATTTTGTGAGTTATGAGCGCGCATAGTTTGAGTTGCGCAGTTTGCGCTGCATTCGGTTTCATATAAAAGTGCGGTTTGTTTCACACGACGACGCAAAATGAGTTATCTGCCGACTCACGGGAGTAATGACGACTGACTGTCGGTCGCATCGTTTGACGGGCTGGCGCGGGTAGGGGTAGGGGTGAGGGAAGGGGTCACTTTGGTATAAACGCTTAAAAAGCAACTGAATAAAATACGTTCGTCTGGCGCTCCAACCGAATTTCGGTCGAGCGCAAACTGCGCAAACTCAAAAAATGCAACTCACAACTCACAAAATTACGCTCGTCTGGTCTCACCCTAACGCTTGTAAACTTTTGAGCGGCCTATACATGAATAATTGATACAAGAAACGTAGTACCAGCTTATTTTTATATTTCTTTGTTACGAAACTAGATACACTTGTCGATACATATATATTGTGTATGACAGCAAGCTTGATCCACCGGCGCGTGTCTTTGAGGAAAATGTGAGACGAATAAATTCCGCGCCCCATTGGTAGCTTTAACGTCTTCGCTATGAATTATATTTTTTTTTATAGCTACGGGCTCGGAAATATCAATGTCAGGCTCGCCATAGGTATAGAATTCGGAGAAGCTCAGACACTCGAGGAGATCAGGAGTGGCGCGCCAGGCTGCGACTTGCGGGAGTTCTCTATGTGAGAATAGCAGTAATCTCGCGCTTTATGTCGCTCTCGCGCCCTGTCGTGCTAGCCCTACAGGTGTGGCTATTATATCATAGGAACATCAGCTTAAACGAAAACTAAAAATAAAGTGTTTCCGCTTGTGCAATGAGGATATGTACAAGACGAGTAGCGTGATTTATATGAATATTCTAAGTTTACACTTAGATTTCTGTCTTAAATGATAAAGAAAACGTTATTGAATTTATTAATTTGATTAATTTTATTTAACTGCCGCAGTGGCCGAATGGTTGCTGGTCTGCCAGACAGAGGTCCCTGGTTTGTTTTCCGGGCCGGAGAATTGTTGTATGGCCAACATTCGCTTTTCTCCTGAGTTTGAGTGTAATTTGTGGTTGGTTTTGTGTGTGTCCATGGCACCCATATGGCATAATTTTTTTGATGGTAAGCTACACGCCTGTCCATAAAGTTACTGTGCCACTCAGAGATTTAAATTGCAAAGATTTGAGGGGCACTACCACTGCGTCCGTCACCCTGAGACATAAGTTGACGAGTCCCATATGCCTGTAATTTTACCAGCACTCTTACCCCTCAAGATCGGAACACAGTAATGCTGATATTACTGCTTGGCGGCAGAAATAGGTCAGGTGGCAGTACTTCCCTGGACGAATTCTTTCACAAGGAGCTCTACTGCTATTAAAGTACATAAGTATTTCAATGAATCTGAGAGCACTAATTTCTATACAGTAGAACAATATTGTAATATACTAGCTAAACACAGATTAAAATGTATATTATTATTATATAAAAAAAGGCGCCTTGTCGTCGAGTTGCGGATACCAGCCCGGCAGCAGATACTGCCTTCGCCTTCTCCCCGTACGTCTGCGCCGGAGCGGGTGCGCGTCCGCCGCGTCCTCGCGCACCCACTCCGCGGCCTCCTTTTGCGACATAACCTCTGTGCAAAAGGAGGCCACCGCCTCCCAGGACTCCTCGCTATCGAGCATGGCGGCAACCACGCTCGGCAACGAGAGGTACTGCCCTATAGTCCCCGTCAGAGTGCGGCGCTGCTCATCCCACCGGCTACACACCTCTAGGGTGTGCTGCGCGGTGTCATCCGCAGCGCCGCACTCGTGGCACGACGGGGACGGTACCCTCCTCGCCACCTTGTGCAGGTAGTGACCGAAGCAGTCGTGCCCGGTCAGCACCTGCACAAGGTGGTACGACAGACGCCCGTGGGGCCGGTTTACCCACTCTACGAGGACAGGGCGAATCGCCTCTATGGTACGAGCACCATAGGGGGGATCCGCCAAGCCCTCTTTCCACCGGTCCCGCATGCGCTGCGCCGCGAGGCGGCGCTCCCGCTCCACCTCTTGGGGAGCGGGTCGCTCGCCTCGGTCCCTCATTCCCCGCCGGTAGGTGCGGACCTCCGCCAGGACATCGGCTTCGAGGTCCCACGGCGGAGTACCGGCGAGGACGCATGCGGCAGCGCAGGCCACCGTCATGTACGCCCTGCACATTCGCAGGGCGACCACCCTCTGGGGCCTCCTCAGCAGCGACTTCGTCGCCGCTGATAAGGCCCCACTCCAAATGGGAACCCCGTATAAGGCCATACTCCGGGTCACCCCGGCGTATAGCCTTCTGCATGGGGCTCCCGGCGTCCCGAGGTTGGGCAGGAGCCTGCCCAACGCAAATGCGGCGCCCACTATTCGGGGAGCAAGTTGCCGAAAATGCTCCCCGAAGTTCCATCGCCGGTCTAGGACAAGTCCCAGATATTTCATCTGGGACTTGACCGGGACCGATACTCCCGCGATGGAGATGTGGGCGCCTGCCAGCACCGCCCAACCTCTACCCCTCCCGCCGAAGACGGCCACATGCGTCTTCGGCACGGCGACCTCGAGCCCCAGCAGTTGTATTCGGCGGACCACCATGTCCGCCGCTACTGAGGCTCTTCGGGCCGCCTCCTGGAAGGTGGTCCCCCGGACGGCCATCAGCGTGTCATCGGCGTACGCGATGACCGCCGTCCGGGGGAGCAGCGCGCCCCTCAGCACCCAATCGTATCCCAGGTTCCACAGTAGTGGTCCTAATACGGGTCCCTGGTGTACTCCGCACCTCATTGGGCGCTCGGCGCGCCTCCCTTCCCTCGTCTGATAGAGCACCACCCTGTCCTCCAGGTAGTGCTCCACCAGACGGCTGAGGTACCTGGGGATATTATGGTACCTCAGCGCCTCCCTGATAACGGCGAAGGGGAGAGTGCCGAAGGCGTTGGCTATGTCCATGTTCCCTCTCGCCGTTACCCTCCTCCACGATGTATCGCAGCGACTCCAGGGCGTCCAGGGTGGAGAGTCCAGCCCTGAACCCGTACTGCCGCTGCGACACATCGGGGCCTGTCCTCCTCAAGTGTTCGTTGATCCTGGAGGCTATGATTCGCTCCAGGATCTTCGCCACCTCGTCCAGCAGGACGAGGGGCCTGAACCCCGAGGGGGAGTCCGCAGGTCGGCCCGGCTTGGGCACCAGGACGAGCCTTCCCTCCTTCCAGCATCTCGGGAACAAAGCCGTCCTCAAGCAGTCATCCATGAGATGCTTGAGGCGGGTCCCGAGATGCTTCAGGGCAATGCGAAGGACTCGTCCCGGTACCCCGTCCGGGCCGGGAGCCTTCTTCCGGCCCCGCAGCCGTCCCACCGCCCACTCCAACTCCCCCTCGGTGATTTCCTAGGGGTTCCTCAGTCTGCCCCCCGTCTGCTCTGGGGGGCACCATGGATGGTGGGGTGAAGGGCTGCGGTTCGAGGAAAAGGCCCTCCACCACCCGGTTGAGGAGATTCAGCTCCAGTGACCCTATGGGAGATGCACCGTACATTTTGTTGCGCACAACTTTGTACGGCCTCCCCCATGGGTCCGCGTCCAGGGTGGCCAAGAAATCCTCTTTCGCGGAGTCCTTGGCCCGCCCTATTGCGACCTTCAGGGCCTGCCTCGCGGCCTGAAGGGCGCTGTGGACCCTTCTCTCCTCACTTTGGGTGTGGCGCCTGCGGCGGCATCGGCCGTAGGCCCGCCGGGCCGTGATACTGGCGGTGCGGAGGTCTCCAATCTCCGTGGTCCACCAGTACACGCTCTTTTTGCCCGGGGTCCCTCTGACCCTGGACCACGACTGGACCATGGCTGCTTCCTCTGCGAGCTCAAGGTCCAGGCGGGTGAGTGCCCATTTGGGACAGCCCCCCCCCGGGGCCCGTGTTGGAGGCCGTCGTGGGCGGCGTATGGGAGACCCTCATCCGTATATATTTATGATCGGAGAGGGTCTCCTCGTCCTCCAGGACCTGCCAGCCTGATACTCGCGCGGCTAATGAGGGGGTCGCAAACGTGACGTCCACGATTGACCCACCATTTTGCCGAACGCACGTGTTGGCATGGCCCCGGTTGAGGATGGCCAACCCTAGGACTGCCGCCTAATTTTCCAACTCTGGCCCCCTGGTATTGGTGACCGGAGAACCCCACGCCGCGCTCTTGGCGTTGATGTCCCTCAACACCAACACCGGCGTCGGAGCTGCCCTCCTCACCGCCCTCTCTAGGGTCTCCAGGAACACCTGGAATTGGGCCAGGGTGCGGTTTGGAGAGAAGTACACCCCAATTACGATGACTTCTCCCCCACCTCGCCGCCACGAACCCTGACCCGCGTTCCCTCACCACTAGAGGGGGGAGTGTCCGGCAGTCGACGCCACTATGGCCACCGTCTCCTCCCGATCCCCCGCCCAATTCCCCCGCGGGGGGACAAAGTATGGCTCCGCCACAGCAGCACTCCGCCATGGCCTGGACCAATAGGTCCTGTGCCCTGGCGCAGTGGTTGAGGTTGCTCTGCAGTATAATATGGTGGCGTGCTGGCATTACTGCTCCATACTTTGTCCCTCAATAGGAGGGGGGCCTGAGGTCCCCGCCGACTTGCCCTTGGTGGTGGAGGGAGCGCAAGATCGCCCCCCCATCACGTGGTCCGCTGGACGGCCAGCCGCGGTGCAGCCCGAGCACCGCGGGGTCGCCGTGCACCCGGAGGCCGAGTGTCCCACCTGGCCACACCTGAAGCAGAGCCCGCTCCTGTCCACACTGGACGGGCAGAGGGCTCTGGTGTGACCAATCCCCATGTACCTGAAGCAGCGCATGGGGAGGGGCTCCATCACATGGACCCCGGCGGAGGACCACACCACGAATATGCGGCCGGCAGCCGCCACCCGTTGGGCTGCCGTCACCGGGCAGCGGACGAGGGCTGACCCCCTCCCGTTGGGGGCCAGTCTGACGGCTCCCACGCTCACGGCGGACTGGGGGCATTGGCCCTTCGCGGCCACCACCGCCCGGATCTTCTCCGGGGTCACCGACTCGTCAAAGCCGGTGACCCTTAGATCGGCGGTTTTGGTAGGCCGCGTTACTGTCGCCAGCCCCCCGATCACCTCCTCCAGCTTGGCCGCCAGGGTGTCGGCCTTCTTGGCGCTGGTCGCCCCGGGCACCTCGACTATGCGGGCACCCGTCTGGGTATTCCGCACCCGCACGTGCGGCCGAAGAAGGCCGCGAAGAGGCTTGAAGAAGGCCGCGTCCGCATACCTCCCTGCCGTCGCCGCACCGGGGAAGGACTTCCCGGGGCCTCTAGGTCTGCCCCTACGGGCCGTGCTAATCTTTGGAGCCCTTTCGGGCTCCATAGATTCGTTCGACGAGGGAGCGGCGCGCTTGGGAGCCCTTGAGGATCCCTTCTCTCCGGCTGACCTGGAGCGCGAAACCACGCGTGAGTTCCCCTCAGAGAGGGTGGCCTTTCCGTCCGAAAGGGCCGAGAGCATCGTCTCACCCTCCGACTCATTGTCGGAGAGAATGCTCACCACCACATTGGAGGCACTCGTGCGATCCGTATTTACCGTGTCGTGTGCAAAACCGTTGTCCGTTATTCGTGTGCGTTTGTCGTGTTCACGAGAGTCGACTTCCGGCCGACCCACGAGGCAGTTTTGGCACTCCCCCAGAGTACGAGGGGCTGCCATCCGCCGAAGCGGATGGGCGGGATTCCCCCTTTCGGGGACCCGCCTGGAGACCATTTTTAAAACGTGCCTGTTCTATATTTATTCTTGCTTTGAAAGAGGGTGGGCTCCCCACTGGTGCGCCCTGATGACTGGACACCCACCAGCCATTCATCCCATCGCCGGGCGCTAGAACTTGGGATTGGGGTGATTTTTTATAGAGATTTTCTTCCTCGCAGCCCTCCTCTCAGTGAGGAGGACCCCAGGTTACACTCCATGTGGGATTACGGGTAGGCCGGAGCCGGTTCTGAGACCGAGCACCGCCCACCGTCTCGGTTACGAGTTCGATAGCGCCGGACGGAACCAACGCTATCTTCCTCCCCTCCCGGTGCTGGTTTTGGTCCGCGCCGGCCGAAGCCGGTAGCTCCCATATTTGGGAGCCGTTCCCCTATCCGCCACCTGGGGACGCGTCCGATGGCAGACCAGCAACTGCACACGGAGAACAATGGTACCCTTCGATAAGGCGACATGGTGAATGAAATAGCACATCCAGCCTGATGAAGAAGGTATAGTTAAGATCCTGAAGTTACAGGGCGTCATGTATGTATGTCAACAGGGTACATTTTGAATTTGTAAGTAACGAGACAGTAATTTTATTGAGGAACTTAGAAAAAAAGGCGGACAAGATGAGATCCCTAGAGCATACCAGATGGCACCAGTATTAGTTCCTTACACAGTTTTAACTGAGATGGATCACTATCTTAGCAGTAATTCGTGTGTATCCATCTGTTTTATCTTGTACGAAAGTTGCACGGGGTTAAATGCCGTTTTAAAATCAATGTGCAAATCGGGATAATCCGGATGCTGTTGCCGCATCTATAAGCTATTGCATTAATAACTGATGTATTTGATGATATGATGACTGACAATTTAATATGATACTTTATTAGTCAACATCTAACGTCAAAGTCATTGACAACGTTAATAAAGTTTCTTTATTTCGTTGTCTTATATACATAAACGAATAACACGGTAACAATAGACGCGACAACGGCGTTCGATTATATACGATCTGATACTATACTATACTACAGTAAAATATCCGATAAACCTGATACAGAAGCTGTAAACTTCGAAGTAGTTGATTCACGTGTCAAAAATCCATTCTAAGTTATGCTAATTAAATGTTGCATGTCTGAAAAAAATGAGATAAATCAAACAAACTAGTCATTGCTTTTTATTAAGAGAGATAGGATCTGCCTCTACGTTAATACGAATGATTAGAGAGATTTCTTTTGCTAAGGAACAAGTTTCCCGACTGATGACCAGCAATATTTGAATCCCATGTGTATAGCTTAATCATGGTAGAAAGAAAACAGTCGCTTGGCCTGGGGAGTAAGATTATCCAAGATGTTAATTGGTAGATTGGTCCATCGTTGCGTAGCTGATGGATGTTTAATTAGGTATCTTTGTTCATTTTGTTTAAACATTTTACTAGATTTTAATTTTTGTTTGGTCAAATTGTAGTAAAATCAGTAATAATTGTTTTGTGTTATGTAATGTACTGTCGTAACCAAGTCCAGTGTTGCAGTGGTCTTTTTGGGAGTATTTCTGATTTAGAGACTCGATGTCACAAGTTGCCTCTTTGACTGTTCAACTTTTCTTTTGGTAATCAAAATTTGTTTCCAATCTACCTTCTTTTTTATTTGATAGTATCTACCATTTTTTGCCCTTGAGGGAAAATTTTAACGCACACAAATA